>NW_026871778.1:0-44076 GCF_028564815.1 Eubalaena glacialis | reverse complement strand
GGCAGGGGCGAGAGGAGGGACCGAAGTTCCCCGGGACCAGACGCTGGGGGCCGCTCTTTCTGCACAGCAGCGGCGGGTGGCAGCGAACCCCTGCCCCTCAGAAGCTGGTCTTGCGCTGCCGCCCGGGCACCGGACCAGGCGGAGGGTCGGCGCCCACTTACCCGGCCCGCCGTCCCCACGACTGTCGCGGCTTCGGCCGCCGGGGCCCCTCCAGAGCCAGCAGCCTCAGTGAGGCCGCCCTCCCCTCGGGCTCCGGGGCAGTTCCGTGACGGCGGAGGGAAGAGACCCCGAGGCGGGAGTTCCAGCTCTGTGGAAACGCGGGCTCTGTTCAGCGCGCAGGGGGTGGGACCGCTCTGCCCCGAGGCCTTCCGGGAAGGAGCGGGGCGGCGGGGGAGGGAGCCGCCAGGAGCGCAGGGCCCCGTCGGGGGTCCTGGAGGGGCGGCCCGGCCTGGGGGCCACGCCCACTGTGGCCGCAGCCCAGGCCTTTTTCCTGGAATCCTACACAAAAAAGTTAGAAAGATACACAGTCTCTAGTAAATATTCACAAATGATTGTTGCTGCTGTGCTCACTATTCTATTAAAGGTGTAAAATCCATAAAACACTTTAAGTTCAAAATTAAATATGAATTTTTACCTTTCTAATTATGTCTCTGCTATTCACAGTTGTGGTTAATGAATCAGAGACTGTGGCATCAGTAGTTAAAAATGAGCTTGTTAAAAAAATAGAACTCAGGCCCACCGGACCTACTGAATCACAATCTGCACTTTTACAAACTCCCCAGTGTACTTGTGTACCCATGAATAGTTGAAAGGTACATTTCTACCTCGACATGTCTTTTCTGTATGAGAAATACACACATTTTATCCAGTTTGATATAAATAAAACACTCAAAAATGCATATGCCTGTGTTGAAACCATCATTTTATCATTTCTTTTCCAGACAAGTATAGTCTTTATACTGGTTTTGTGGATCACATGCCATACTCTTTTCTTGTAGTTAGAAATAAGGTAGAGAAAGTTACTTTGTAAAAAATATATATATATACATACATATATATATATATATATATATATATATATATATATATATATATATATATATATATATATATATATATATATATATATTAGTGGATAATTGAAGGCACTCTTCTAAATTAAAACCAGTTCTCTTAACTTGCTGTTTTCTTCTTGGGTCACATTATGAACTCTTCCCGTGGCCACATGGCATGTGTACTTTTAATTTCAGGGACTGCTGACATTCCAGGATGTGGCCATAGATTTCTCTCAAGAGGAGTGAGAATGCCTAGACCAAGATCAATGGGAATTGTACAGGGATGTGATGTTAGAGAAGTATAGGAACCTGCTCTCCTGGGGTGAGGATACCTTCCTTCCAGAATTCCTTATCCAACCACAGGGTTTGGAGTCCTTCATTTGTAGAATGTCTCCTGGAATCTTCTGCTTCCTACAATAGGGTTTCAGATTGCAACGTTTCAGGAAAGATCGGGAGTTTGTGGGTATAATTTTTCTAATTCTTTTAAAATTGCAGCCTCCCTTTTAATATACTTTGTAACTGCTTGGGATGTGTCTATATGAACTGTGTACTATATGCTTCTGTTATAGTCCTTACAATATTTTATTGTCTTATTTTCTGTAACAATTTTCCATGGATTCTTTGGGCTTAAGGTATATTTAAAGGGAGGCTGTGATTCTGGGACTTCCCTGGTGACGCAGTGATTAAGAATTCGCCAGCCAATGCAGGGGACCCGGTTCGATCCCCGGTCCGGGAAGATCTCACGTGCCACGGAACAACTAAGCCAGTGGGCCACAACTACTGAGTCTGCGCACCACAACTACTGAAGCCGGTGTGCCTTGAGCCCGTGTGCCATTTATTTTTTGGAGAATAAAACCACTGCTGAGTGATTAAAATTTAGACCAGCTAGTCAAAATGCTTTATCACCTGTTCTTCTAAAACACTGATCAATGGAACAAGTTTTACTAGGGATAACAGTGTAATTGTATTCTGGAGTTCATATGGGCAATATGGTTTATGACCTTGATGCTGGATCACGACATTTCAATGGTATAACTGCTATTATTTGTCTGTTTGTTCAACGATTAAAGTCTCACGTGATCTGAGTTCAGACTGCAGTCATCCTGGTTGGTTTCTGTCTATTGTAGATTTCTTCCAGTATGAAAGGACAAGAGCAATACGGCTTACTTTACACAATGTCTTCAAACTAAATGATGATATAATCTACATTCAATTAATTTATACATACCCTACTGTAGAACAGGGTTTGTTACGGTGGCAGAGCCCGGTAATTATGTAAAACTGAAACTTTTTCTGCACTGGTTCAAGTCCTCTTCCTAAGAATATGTTTATAATCAACATTCTTTCACAAATCACCCAATTTAATTCACCATAGCATTCCTCATATTAACTAAATGGAAAATCCTAGGCTATATACAAATCCAGAAAGGGCCAAAAATCATCAGCCCCCATGGATTATTACAACCCATTGCTGAGGCATTCAAATTACTTATTAAAGAACCACTATGTCCATCAACATCATCAATTTATATATTATTGCCCCAATGCTAGCCTTAACCCTGGCTCTCACAACATGAATTCTTCTTCCCATATCTTATCCACTAATTAATATAAATGTAGGCATATTATTTATATTAGCCATATCATACCTAGCCATTTATTCCATCCTCAGATCTGAATGAGCTTCACATTCAAAATACTCACTCACTGGAGCTCTAGGGACAGTAGCACAGACAATCTCATATGAAGTAATGTAGCAGTTATTCTATTCTCAGTCTTATGGATAAATGGATCATTTACACTTTCAACAGTAGTTATTACACAAGAACACCTATGATTAATTTTCTCCTGACCTCTACCCAGAATTTGATTATCTCTGCAGTAGCAGAAATCCAATGAAGCCCCACTTGATTTAACAGAAGTAGAATCAAAACCTGTATATGTCTTCAATGTAGCAGGCCCATTCACCCCGTCCTTCCTAGAGAATATGTCAATTTCCCTATAATAAACATTTCCACAACAATCTATTTTTAGGAGCATTCGACAATCCCTAGGTGCCAGAATTATAGATTCTTTCATCCTGTAAATACAGTTTTTTAAAGAATAAGTTTTTTAGTTTTACTACCTTTAAACAAAATGTACTCCATTGCTGTGGAATATTCCTTCATAGGAGCGTGCATGGTTCATTTCTGCATCCGCCTTTGATGACCTTCAGGTTCTTTCAGGTTTGGCTCCTGTGGCTGCAGAGTCCATGTCCGTGTGTCCTGGTGCAGGGCTGGTGGGTTTGTGTTCAACTGGGAGGAGCACTGTGGGTCTCTGTGCACAGACTTCGCTATCTGAGGCCCGACTGTTTCAGAAGTGGTTGCATCCCCCCGCTGCATACCAGGCTTTCCATTGTTCCACATCCTGCTGATATTTGATACTATGTCTTTCATGTCTGCCATCCTGGTAGGTGTATGCACAGTATTTTTCTTATGGCTTTAATCCCTCGGTTGTTAGTGAAGTTGTGCATCTTGTGGTATTCATGGACTATTTCCTGTCGTTTTTAAAAAAGTTTTAAAAATTGTGGTCAGATACACATAACATAAAATTTACTATCTTAACCATTTTTAAGTGCACATTTCAGGGTCAAGAAGTAATTCGCACTGTTGTGCAAACCTGACTGCCATCATCCTCCAGAACTTTTTCATCTTGCAAAATGAAACAGTCCCCGTTAAACACTCACTCCCCATTGTCCCTCCGTCAGCCCCCGGCACTCAACATCCTACTTTATGTCTCTATGTTTCTGACTGCTCTAGGGGCCTTGTATGAGTGGATCAAGCACTGTTTTTTTGTGTCTAGCTTACATCACTGAGCATAATGCCCTCAAGGTTCATCCCTGCTGCAGCATGTGTCAGAATTGCCTTCCGTTTTAGGCTGAATAGCATTTCCTTGTATTGATGGACCGTGTTTTTCTTCTCCATTCATCCATTAGTGGACACATGTAATATCTACATTCATTTCTCCTGTCATAATATTTGTGGAATAACATCAGAAAGTCCTATGAATCAAAAGTCATTTGCCATTAACTTTTTTCTTAAACTTTTTATTGTGAAAAACATCAAGGGTAAGAAAAGGGAAAAATACATGTCCGCTTCACTTGTGTTCAGGAATTAATGCTTTACAGATTCACTTTATTCCCTGTGTGTGTGCTATGCGTGTGCATGTGCCTGTTTGCATACATATGCTGTGCATGTGCATAGGTGTGTGCACTTGCACACGTTAGTGTGTGCATGGGCATATGCGTTCATGTGTGTTCCCATGCTAGTGTGTGAATATATTTGTGCTGTGCACGTGCATGTTTGTGTGTGTGTGCTGTGCCTGCCTGTGCACACACCTGTGTGTTTGCTGGAACCACTTGCAAGTTGGCTGCAGACTGAATTGTGCCCCAGATATATCCGCACGCAGCTGCTCTAACAATCCTGCGTAGCCACGTAAAGGTCACAGATCTCAGGGATTTAAATGGATGGAGCAGGATGTCCTGACACAGAGTCTGTCTTCCAATGACTGTCACTGTCTCAGTAACATCCTTCACACCTTCTTTAAGCCCCATTCAGGGTCCAGTTTAGACTCCCATTACATTCAGTCACCGGCCCCAGGTCCCCTAAAGCAACAATGTCACCGTTGGAGAGCCCGGCCAAGGCTGGGGGTGCCCCTCCTGTTGGCCTGGCCTCCAGGCCCTGCACTTGGCTCCTGTGTTCCCATCTCTCAGCCAGGCCCCGACTTGGATGGGGCCGCCACCTCTTTCCTCACAGGGTCCCATAGCCCAGTCAAGGGGGTTCATTCTCCCCAAACACAGCATCAGGAGTCGGGGGGTGACAGTCCCCACTGGGTCTCCTTCATGTGAGACCCTGTGCTGTTGAAAGAGCAGGCGCCCTGCCTTCGGGGGTGGGGGGCTGGGGGGTGACATGTGGCCCACGATGGGCAGGCGGGTCTCCGGGTGGGGCGAGCCAGTGTGCAAGGAGTTCCGCGGTGGGTTCTCCTCTCCAACGGCTTCTGTGCCCCTACCTCTCCCCGTGCCTCCCCTCGAAGACAGCGCGGTGCCCGGGATGGGAGCCATGGGAGCCGTCAGCCACCGCCCCCTCTACACACACACACACACGCACACGCACACGCACACGCACACGCACACGCTGCAGGGAAGCAGGACCTGAGTGCAGGGCTCTCAGCGGCCCTGAGTGCTCCGCCCGGAATCGGCCAACGGAATGGACAGACCGGATCTCCCGGCCCGGACCATGCAGGACTCTCCTGCCTGGACTTCCAGTGTGGCCGCCTCCTTCTGGAAGCCTGGGAGGCTGGAATCAGGCCACTTCCTGTCTGTCCTGGCAGCAGACTGGGCTGCACTCTAAGAAGTTCGTGGCTCACCCATGGATCCTGACCATCAGGTGGCCAGAGAAATTGGGAACATTTCTGTTTTGCCTATTGAAATGTTTAATGACAAAGATTTTGTTCAGTTTCCTGATGTGGGTGTCCAAAGATGAGAGACCCATGTGTGTGATCTGTACCTCCTATGAGATCAGCCCTAAGCTAGTTTAAACATGATCAAGTTCTGTCTACACGGTAGATTTAGACCTCTGCACGTCCTGTCTACTGATTATGTTTAGAGCTGACCATGTGTTGTCTATAATAAGAATATTTAGACCTGACCATGTTCTGTGTACACTAGGACTATGGGGACCTGGGTAGAGACCCGGCCTGGCCTCAGTATTGGGAAGCTCCATGCCTGCATCTGAATGTCAGTGCTTAGATGTCTGGGGTCTGGAGCTGAGGTGGGCTTGTCTATGTAACAGCCTCTCTTCTGAGTGTGGTGACCTGGTCCTCCCAAGGGTCAGTGCTATGGTCGGGGCCTTAGTCTTAATCCCTGCAAGGTTCACCTTCCCTGGGGCTCGTGGAGAATCCTCAGGAGGGCTACCTGGCAATAATTCCAATTTACCAGCACGTGCATGGTGCATAGGGAGGCAGGTTTAGCTGGTGAATTGATTGCAGGGCATGCAGATCGGGCAAAAGGCCGATGGGTAACAGCTGAGGCTGCTGCTGAGCTCTCCTTCCAGTCTACCATCCCTACTCAGCAGAGTCCAGAGCTGCCCCCTCGGCTTTCAGCCCTGCTGTCCTGTGAGTTTTCTCAACATGTAAGTGAGATGAGAAAGGACTGAGCCTGCCAGCACCAAGGTCGTGTGTTCAACTCTAGCATGAAAGCTTTAAAAACAGTTAAAATCACACAGAACCAAAGTGAGAAGAGGAGGACTCCTCTGGGACAAGTGTGGGGAAAGGAGACCCACCTGACACTTTTTCCCATCCCAGGAGGTCCCAGGGACCCAGCTTGTTTCCACACTGAGGGAGCCCCCTGCAGAGCCATGGTGTCCTGACCAAGGGGACGTGTGACCCCAGCTGCAGGGTCTGGGGAGGTGAGGTCACCCTGGGACTGTGGACATGTGACCCAGGTGGAGGGGTCTGGGGAGGAGGGGTCACCTGGTGAGAGAGAACGTGTGACTTTAGGTGCAGGGTCTGGGGAGGTGGGTCACCCTGGTGAGTGTGGATGTGTGACCCCAGG
The DNA here is from genome assembly GCF_028564815.1 of Eubalaena glacialis. NCBI lineage: Eukaryota > Metazoa > Chordata > Mammalia > Artiodactyla > Balaenidae > Eubalaena > Eubalaena glacialis. The sequence goes on along the minus strand of NW_026871778.1, from coordinate 37,431 downwards.
TATAGGGTGTGGGGACTGTGTGGGTCTCACCACACCTGCATGGGTCAGGATCACATGTACGGGGAGACCGCATATGCACTCTTTGCCTGCAGTGTGTCCTGTCCCCTTTGAGATTTCCAACCTCTGCATTAAGGGTGTTGTCCTGATTAATCTGTGGTTCCTTTTCTTCTCTTAATCTTGTCACAATCATATGAGGTCAGGCATGTTTGAGTGGGTTGCTGCTCTGTGTTCTGGTGAGTGACAACACTTGGTGGTATCATATTAATATAATAGCATATCATATGTCTAATCTATGGGGGTCACCACTGCCTGGGTCCCCCTGGACAGAGGTCAGGTGAGCACAGACTAGCCCCCCCTAAGTATGGTCTCGCACGTGCTCTGTGAGGGTACCGTGATGGCCCCTAAGGTAGGGGACTGTGTCTGGGCCTCCGACATTTGTGATGAAGGGGAGTCGAAATGGAATCTCAATTAACAAGACATCATTTTAAGAATTTATTTAAAGTGAAATAAAATACACCTCACATACCCTTTACCATCATCACCATTTTAAGTGCACGTTTCTGAGGCATCAGATATATTCACTTTCTCGTGGAGCCATCACCACCATCCCTAGAACTTTTCATCTTGCAAAACCAAAATTCCACAACCATGAAAGTCTCACGCCCCAATCCCTCCCACTGCCCCTGGCACCGATATCCACTTCAGTCCCTGAGTTGTCGACTCCAGGGCACCCACTGGAGTGGAATCCTGCAGTGTTTGCTGACGGGTCATTTTGGAAGAGCTGACTTTCAGTCTGAAGCTCTGCCTGTTTGCATCTGAAGAATCTGCATTTAAGGAGAGGGTGTATGAGGAAGGGGGTATATGAGGGACAAAGGTGTCCGGGGTGCAGATGAGCCAGGACCTGACCAGCTGCCTTTTGGGTCCTCTGGTCCCATCTCTTGGTCTGTGCCTCATCTGCATCACCACTGTCCCTGCTCACACCCCTGGGGTGTTGTTGTCTGAGTGAGATTCCCCTGGTGCCCCTGCTCTCCTCCCCTCCTCCTGCTGGTTGGGGAGGGAACTGCTTGCTGTGTGATCTCTACTCCTGAGGCACGAAAGACCCTGTAGCATGAACCTGCAGAGTGTGGGCTGTGGTCCCAAGAGCATGGGGCCCACATAGGACACAACATCAGGGCGTGACAAGTGCTAGGGCTGCCTCATCACTGACAGGGAATGTTGCCCAGATCCTGCTTGAGAGGGCGTGGTGGGTGGCCTGGGACCCTAGAGGCCCCATTCCTATCCTGGAGCTTGGAGAGTGCATCCCCATGGGCTCCAGATTCACCCCATATCTCAGCCATATCCCTCTGTCCTGTCTTTGAACTCAGGAAAATGAGCTCTCTTGTCCACAACATAGGCCTGGTCCTGTTGGTATTAGGATTCTTTAAGTTAGGCATCCTGGGATAGCAGCTCTTTTTAAGCCTGAGAAGGAACAACTCAGGAGTGTACAACAATTTCAGATGAAACAAATATTCAATGTCTATCTCTAACTACTCGGTTGTTGACTTCTATTAGTCATTATTCTCCTGGTTTTAGCTCTGATGTGGGGATTACAGAGGAGTCAACATTTAAATCTTCATAATCTGTGTATTTGTAGCTTCAGTATCATTACTGACCCATAGTTTTTTATGGTTTGGGAAGAGTTATTGATTTCATGTATCATGTAAAGGATTCACAATGATGATAGGGCAAATAAGATTACAATAATGGCTAGTAAATTGTTCACATTTTCTCTACCTGTGCATCTATTGTATGCATATGAGTTAGTTTAGATGTCAATATTAGTGAAATGATATAGAGGACTAGAGAACTTATTTTAAAAATCACTATTAATGTATGATGATGAAAATGTAAAAGTTCTTCCATAATCGGTGATGTTGTATCTTGAGAGCCTAGATGAAATTGATATGCCTTAGTGATATACAGGATTTTAGCCTATGATTTAACTTTGACAAAGCTACATCACTTTTTACTTTTATCTCATTTATTGAGAAAGACATAATTGTTATGGTGTTGGCTTGAAACTGGTTGAGAAGGACTTGAGTCCTTCCTTATTTTACATTTACATAGGTAGGATCTTGAAACATAGGATATGGTGGAGGGCATTCGTGTAACCATTCTAGGTTAGGAGTAGCAATTTCCACTGCTAAGACTTCTTGTTTAGACACAAATGCTTTTCAAAGTATGAAGATTATTAGCATTACTGCTGCTACTGAGATGAATGAGCCTAAAGACAAAATATTTCATGTTGTGTGTGCCTCAGGGTACTCAGACTAACGTAGTGACATCCCTGAGAGGCCAAGAAAGTGCTGCAGGAAGTCATATTTATTACTACAACTATACTTGTGAAGTGAATTTTTGCTCATGCTGAGTTAACTGTACAACCTCAGAATAGTGGGAATCAGTGTAGGAAGCCTCCTATAATAGTGAAGACTGCTCCCATGGACATTAGGTCATGGAAGTGTGCTACTACATAGTATGTATCCTGGAGGACAATGTCTGGGGATGAGTTGGCTAAGATGATTCCTGTCAAACCACCTACTGTAAAAAGAAAAACTAAAGCCTAAAACTCATAATATAGTGGGAGGTCATATAATATTACCTCTGTGAACAGTTGCTAACCAGGGACTTCCCTGGTGATGCAGTGGTTAAGAATTGGCCTGCCAATGCAGGGGACACGGGTTCGAGCCCTCGTCTGGGAAGATTCCACATGCCGCGGAGCAAAAAGCCCGTGCGCCACAACTACTGAGCCTGCCCTCTAGAGCCCACAAACCACAACTACTGAAGCCCACGCGCCTAGAGGCCGTGCTCTGCAACAAGAGAAGCCACTGCAATGAAAGGGCCGCACACCACAACGAAGAGTAGCTGCCGCTCACCGCAACCAGAGAAAGTCCACGCGCAGCAACCAAGACCCAACTCAGGCAAAAAAAAAGAAAAGAAAAAGAAAAAGTAAATAAAGAGTTGCTAATCAGCTAGATACTTTTACTCCTGTAGGGATAGAAGTAATTATGGTAGCTGATGCAAAGTATGCTCCTGAGTCGACAGCTATCCCTATGGTAAACATATGATGGGCCCACAAGAGAAATCCTAAAAAGCCAGTGGACATGACTCATACTATTCCCAAATAGCTGAAATGCACTTTTTGTCCTAAATAGTATGTAATGTTATGTGAGTTTATAACAAACCCTGGTAGGCCATGAATACAGACTTCAGGGTGAGCAAAGAATCAAAATAGGTGTTGGTATAGGATTCGGTCTCCTCCTGCAGGGTCAAAGAAAGTAGTGTTTAGATTTCTATCTCTTAACAGTATGGCAATTCTGGCTGCTCGGACTGAGATTGGTAATTATAATAATATGGCTATAGTTGGGGAAGATTAAACAAATAGTGGTGTTTGGTATTGGGATATGACTGCTGGTTTTGTATTAAAGACTATAGTAATAAAAGTAATAATACCAAGAATTGAAGAGACACCTGCTAAATGTAAGGAGAAAACAGGTCGACAAAGGCTCCTGCATGGGCCAGATTGCAGGCTAGAGCTGAATACACGGTTCCACTGGTACCAGAACCAGCTTCTACTATTGGTGATATGAGTAGGAGTAAGAATGATGGGGGAAGTAGTCAAAAGTTTATATGATTTATTTGGGGAAATGCTACTTCAGGTGTCCGAGTTATTAGTGGCCCAAGTCAGTTTTCAAAGTCTGCAATCATAATGGGTACAACTATAAAGAAAATTATTACAAGTGCAGGGACTGTTATGACTACCTTACAGATTTGGGCATCTCCAAGTAGCGATCCAGGTCAGCATAGCTCAGCCTGGATTAATATACTTAAGGTGCTGCCTGCTACTCCAGCTCAGGCACCAAATAGTAAATATAAAATGCTGATATCTTTGTGATTTGTTGAAAATAATCAGCACTGTATGAACAGAGGTAAAATGGCTGAGTTAGCATTAGACTGTAAATCTAAAGACAGAGATTGAGCCCTCTTTCTGGCAAACCCTGTGGTGAATCAACAAATTGAATTGTAACTTAAGAGAAGCAGCTTCAATTCTGCCGGTGATTTTCCTGCCTTTTTTTTTTCTTTTTTTCTGTCTCAAGTGAAGGAGAAGTAGACTGAAGCCTGTTGACTAGAGGATTTGCCTGTTAACTAAAGTTTCCTGGGGTTAAAACTCATCAATCTCGTGAAGATTTGGTTTAAATACAGTGTTTGCTTTACATTCAATTGATGTAGAATAAAGTCTTGCAATCCTTATTTTTAGGAATTAAGTAAATTTTACTTGTTTAAGGTTTTGAAAGCTCTTGGTCTGAACTAACCTAAATTCCTAGTCCAGCACCGATAGAATGGGTGTTGTGTGTAGTAATCGTGTGGGTATTATGATTGGTAATGATAGGAAGGTTATTTCTTTGTATATTCAAATTGTTTTGTGTTTGTGTTGTTTAATGAAGGGAATATAGTTAGTGATGTGGATTATGTTAGCTGCAAGTAGAAATATATGCTGAGGACTGCTATGATGGCTATTAGTGTTGGTAGAATGATGTTGTCATTTTTGTTATCTCTTGGATGATTATTCATTTGGGTAAAAACCCTGATAGTGAGGGGCGATGTCCTAAAGATACTATAATGGTGAGGAAAAGGATCCTGATGAGAGGTGTTTTATCTCATGTGTGTGATAATGATACTCTTGTAGTACATGATCTGGGCATAAATAAGAAGAAGATAGTGTTGTTATGAAATAAATTAGTATGTTTAGGATTGTTATAATCTGAATATACATTATAATAGCTGTTATTCATCCTACATGGGCCATTGATGAGGAGGGTGTCATATTTTCCAGGTGAGTATGGCGAAGTCTGCCTCAGCCTCCAGCTATGATTTATAATATCACTATGATTAATAGTATATTTAGGATGATGGATGGTGGCATGTGGTATAAAACTGATAGGGGTGCAATTTTGTCATATTGATAGCATCAGGTCTGCTGTTCATGGGATGCTTTGTGTGAATTCAGGCACTCAGAAGTGAAATGGGGAAAGTCCTACTTTTGTGACAAGGGCGATTGTCATGAGGGTGGATGCTGCTGGATTAAAGATTTTTGTTATTCATTGTGTTCTTTGACCAGAGTATATTAGATTAATGATAATAGCCATTATAAGTAGTATTGATGTGGTGGATTGTTTTAGGAAATAATTGTTGGATGCTTCTGTAGCTTATGGGTTCATGTTTTTTATTAGAATGGGGATACCATTAACCAGTGTGAGCTTGTTATACAATTATATTTCCTGAGAAAATGGTCAGTAGAATGGTAGTAAAAACAATGAGAGTTTATTAGCACAGGAAGGATATACAAAAACATTTTGGGGGTATGGGCCTGAAGCTTACTTAGAGAACCTTACTATATAGCATGTGGTGTAATGTGGTAGCATGGAGAATGTAAAACTCTTAGGAAGAATTCAATTCCAGGAATAAGAGCATTGAAACCTCTATGATTTATTCTATCAAAGTAACTCTTTTGTCAGACATATTTCTTAAGTTTGTGGTGGGTTGCCTGGTATGATGACAAGTAGTGAAAACTCTCATATACATAGGGTTAATGTTAGTAGTAAAAAAACTTTTTATAAGAGATGTATCCGTTGATCATATCAAAATTGTGGGTAGGATGCTCAAATTCATAGAAAGGATATTGTTAGATGTGTTTCAATGATGACTTGGGCTGTATACAATTCTGGCACCTAAGGATTGTCGAATGCTCCTAAAAATAGATTGTTGTGGAAATGTTTATTATAGGGAAATTGACATATTCTCTAGGAAGGATGGGGTGAATGGGCCTGCTACATTGAAGACATATACAGGTTTTGATTCTACTTCTGTTAAATCAAGTGGGGCTTCATTGGATTTCTGCTACTGCAGAGATAATCAAATTCTGGGTAGAGGTCAGGAGAAAATTAATCATAGGTGTTCTTGTGTAATAACTACTGTTGAAAGTGTAAATGATCCATTTATCCATAAGACTGAGAATAGAATAACTGCTACATTACTTCATATGAGATTGTCTGTGCTACTGTCCCTAGAGCTCCAGTGAGTGAGTATTTTGAATGTGAAGCTCATTCAGATCTGAGGATGGAATAAATGGCTAGGTGTGATATGGCTAATATAAATAATATGCCTACATTTATATTAATTAGTGGATAAGATATGGGAAGAAGAATTCATGTTGTGAGAGCCAGGGTTAAGGCTAGCATTGGGGCAATAATATATAAATTGATGATGTTGATGGACATAGTGGTTCTTTAATAAGTAATTTGAATGCCTCAGCAATGGGTTGTAATAATCCATGGGGGCTGATGATTTTTGGCCCTTTCTGGATTTGTATATAGCCTAGGATTTTCCATTTAGTTAATATGAGGAATGCTATGGTGAATTAAATTGGGTGATTTGTGAAAGAATGTTGATTATAAACATATTCTTAGGAAGAGGACTTGAACCAGTGCAGAAAAAGTTTCAGTTTTACATAATTACCGGGCTCTGCCACCGTAACAAACCCTGTTCTACAGTAGGGTATGTATAAATTAATTGAATGTAGATTATATCATCATTTAGTTTGAAGACATTGTGTAAAGTAAGCCGTATTGCTCTTGTCCTTTCATACTGGAAGAAATCTACAATAGACAGAAACCAACCAGGATGACTGCAGTCTGAACTCAGATCACGTGAGACTTTAATCGTTGAACAAACAGACAAATAATAGCAGTTATACCATTGAAATGTCGTGATCCAGCATCAAGGTCATAAACCATATTGCCCATATGAACTCCAGAATACAATTACACTGTTATCCCTAGTAAAACTTGTTCCATTGATCAGTGTTTTAGAAGAACAGGTGATAAAGCATTTTGACTAGCTGGTCTAAATTTTAATCACTCAGCAGTGGTTTTATTCTCCAAAAAATAAATGGCGCACGGGCTCAAGGCACACCGGCTTCAGTAGTTGTGGTGCGCAGACTCAGTAGTTGTGGCCCACTGGCTTAGTTGTTCCGTGGCACGTGAGATCTTCCCGGACCGGGGATCGAACCGGGTCCCCTGCATTGGCTGGCGAATTCTTAATCACTGCGTCACCAGGGAAGTCCCAGAATCACAGCCTCCCTTTAAATATACCTTAAGCCCAAAGAATCCATGGAAAATTGTTACAGAAAATAAGACAATAAAATATTGTAAGGACTATAACAGAAGCATATAGTACACAGTTCATATAGACACATCCCAAGCAGTTACAAAGTATATTAAAAGGGAGGCTGCAATTTTAAAAGAATTAGAAAAATTATACCCACAAACTCCCGATCTTTCCTGAAACGTTGCAATCTGAAACCCTATTGTAGGAAGCAGAAGATTCCAGGAGACATTCTACAAATGAAGGACTCCAAACCCTGTGGTTGGATAAGGAATTCTGGAAGGAAGGTATCCTCACCCCAGGAGAGCAGGTTCCTATACTTCTCTAACATCACATCCCTGTACAATTCCCATTGATCTTGGTCTAGGCATTCTCACTCCTCTTGAGAGAAATCTATGGCCACATCCTGGAATGTCAGCAGTCCCTGAAATTAAAAGTACACATGCCATGTGGCCACGGGAAGAGTTCATAATGTGACCCAAGAAGAAAACAGCAAGTTAAGAGAACTGGTTTTAATGTAGAAGAGTGTCTTCAATTATCCACTAATATATATATATATATATATACATATATATATATATATATATGTATATATATATATATTTTTTTTACAAAGTAACTTTCTCTACCTTATTTCTAACTACAAGAAAAGAGTATGGCATGTGATCCACAAAACCAGTATAAAGACTATACTTGTCTGGAAAAGAAATGATAAAATGATGGTTTCAACACAGGCATATGCATTTTTGAGTGTTTTATTTATATCAAACTGGATAAAATGTGTGTATTTCTCATACAGAAAAGACATGTCGAGGTAGAAATGTACCTTTCAACTATTCATGGGTACACAAGTACACTGGGGAGTTTGTAAAAGTGCAGATTGTGATTCAGTAGGTCCGGTGGGCCTGAGTTCTATTTTTTTAACAAGCTCATTTTTAACTAGTGATGCCACAGTCTCTGATTCATTAACCACAACTGTGAATAGCAGAGACATAATTAGAAAGGTAAAAATTCATATTTAATTTTGAACTTAAAGTGTTTTATGGATTTTACACCTTTAATAGAATAGTGAGCACAGCAGCAACAATCATTTGTGAATATTTACTAGAGACTGTGTATCTTTCTAACTTTTTTGTGTAGGATTCCAGGAAAAAGGCCTGGGCTGCGGCCACAGTGGGCGTGGCCCCCAGGCCGGGCCGCCCCTCCAGGACCCCCGACGGGGCCCTGCGCTCCTGGCGGCTCCCTCCCCCGCCGCCCCGCTCCTTCCCGGAAGGCCTCGGGGCAGAGCGGTCCCACCCCCTGCGCGCTGAACAGAGCCCGCGTTTCCACAGAGCTGGAACTCCCGCCTCAGGGTCTCTTCCCTCCGCCGTCACGGAACTGCCCCGGAGCCCGAGGGGAGGGCGGCCTCACTGAGGCTGCTGGCTCTGGAGGGGCCCCGGCGGCCGAAGCCGCGACAGTCGTGGGGACGGCGGGCCGGGTAAGTGGGCGCCGACCCTCCGCCTGGTCCGGTGCCCGGGCGGCAGCGCAAGACCAGCTTCTGAGGGGCAGGGGTTCGCTGCCACCCGCCGCTGCTGTGCAGAAAGAGCGGCCCCCAGCGTCTGGTCCCGGGGAACTTCGGTCCCTCCTCTCGCCCCTGCCCTTGGCCTGGCTCGCGGGGCCTGGTGGGCGTGGGGAGGGGGTAGGCCTGAGCGTCCTGAGGGGAAATGGGGCAAGGGAGGCGCAGGGTCCGGCTGCAGCGTCAGCGCCCCTCCTCCCGACTGCGGGGAAAGCGGCTGAAAACTCCTCCTGAGGCGCGCAGGCCCCTTATTCAGCCGAGTCCCTCTGCGCTCCTTCCTCCCTGAGCTAAAGTACCGGGGGGAGGGGACAGGGCAGGGGACTGGAGCAGGTAATGGGGAACATCAAAAGGTGATTGTTAACTAAGGAAAACCAGCTCTCCCAAGGTGAGGAATGTAGCGCTTTTCTTTGTATGGAAAGATGCAAGAGTCTGGGCTCACTGAAATCCTTCCTTTGATATGCACCTCAGCTCTCTGGGGCCTGCATTCTGTATTTGCATATCCTGAGTGCCTCGGGGCCGGCCGGCTCACATTGGAGGGCTGCAAGTGCTGATGACTGTGACTTCCTTTGTTTACTGATATGGCAAGAAATATTCCATTTCTCACAGGCTTGAGGGGCAGACAGTGAAAAAGAGTCAGAGAATCTCACTCGGCATGTACTTTGGTTTACATATAGATAATATTTATACTTAACTGTGCTAATAGAGGTTCTCAAGTCCAATCAACTTGTACTACTGCCCTCTATGTATCAATTTCATCAATATCATAAGATAAATGCCTATGGAATTGACTTAATCCATTTAAATAGGATAATGATTTTTAAAGGAAACATAATAGAAATATAACAACAAAACCTTTACCACTAAAGGCTGGGTGTGGAACAACCTAAATAAATGTTCCATTGTTAAAATATTGAAAGATGTATTCAATAGAAATATCAACAAAAATGACAAATAATAAGGGCAGCAGAATATTGAAATGTTCTATCTTTATCATTAAAGTGGCAGAAAATCATTTATTAGTAGGCACTGGGGGCAGAAGATGCATGATTTTATATCTTTGTCATATTTGTGCAGTTGTTTCAACAAGTAACTTAAAGACAAAATGGAAAAACAAGGAGGTTTGTGCCTGAGATCATGTTGATGTGAAACCAGGGATGGCCACCTTGTGCCAGGTGAGTTAAGTTTACCTGGCAGGTAGACCGCAGAGCTCCTGGGAAGCAAGGGTTGGAATTTTTCTGCTGGGTGCCCCTTAGGTTCTGTGACTTGACTGACTGTGAGTCATGTTTCGGGAAAGACCTGATCACAGGAAAAGGGTGGGAATAGAGTGATTTGGGGAGCAGCTAACAACATTCATCACAGCTCACGGCCTGAATGAATTTTAAAGAAAGAGGAAAACAAATGCTTCTTATGGAATCCGAGAATGTGAGGGCTGGACAATCCCAGAAAATGAGGAACACCCATCCCATTTTCCAGATGAGAAAACAGAGGTCCAGCAAGGTGAAATCCCTCACCCAAGTTGCACCCGTCTCTCCTCCCCACTACGTGGTTCATGAAAGCAGGACTCTTCCTGTCTTGATCACTGCTGAACCCCAAAAAGGGCCAGGCATCTAGCAGCTGCTCCAAAAATTTTGGTTGACTGTAAGAACAATGCTATTTCTTTCTTTCTCACTCTTATTCAGGATTGTGCCAAGAACTCCCCAGGTTGCAATGTAATTCGATAAATGTAAATATTAATTGAGTTTTGTTGTGATGAGGACTTAGGCTTTGAAGGTAACAGACTTGGTTCAGATCTTGGTTCTGCCACTCAATAGCTGTTTGGCTTTGGGAAAATTACTAAACCTCTCTGAGATTATTTCCTCCTTTGTAAAGTGGGGATAAATCTATCTGAGCCAGCAGAGCACCTGCATGAGAGATGTGCACTAAATATTGGTCTTTCTCACTCTCCTACGCCATCTCTCTGTTCTTCCCAGAGAAGTTGTACAGAAGGATATAGTACTTTTTAAAAATAGTTAACTAATTAATTAATTAATTTGTTTTTGGCTGCGTTGGGTCTTCGTTGCTATGCGCAGGCTTTCTCTAGTTGCGGCAAGCGGGGGCTACTCTTTGTTGCGGTGCACGGGCTTCTCATTGCGGTGGCTTCTCTTGCTGTGCTTGTTGTGGAGCACCGGCTCTAGGCGCGCGGGCTTCAGTATTTGTGGCCTGCAGGCTCAGTAGTTGTGGCGCATGGGCTTAGCTGCTCCGCGGCATGTGGGATCTTCCCTGACCAGGGCTCGAACCCATGTCCCCTGCCTTGGCAGGCAGATTCTTAACCACTGCTCCACCAGGGAAGTCCAATATAGTACTTTTTAAAGAGGGGTTTTAATTTATTTCGGATTGTGTACATTTTTCTTGTAGAAGAGATTATTCCACTACAGAAACATAAACACGCAAAACCACTCCAAATGCAGTATTCTATGGGTTAGATATTATCAGTCACATTTTGTAAGTAATTGGGCAAATGCCAAAGCACTAGGTACTGGGGAGTAAGAAGATTCAAATCTGGGGTGCCCCCCACCCCAATTTCAAGAGCAGGGTGTGTTTTTCAAATCCATGTTTCATCTGGTCTTTGTTTCTCATCCATCCTCTGTGTCTGCCTTTCTCAAGAAGGCTCGGATCCTCGGCTTTCACACCCTCCCGGCTGGCTGTGCCCCAGCTCCCGGCCTGGAACCTCTGCATGCCTGGGTGTGCCTGCTCCCCCTGTGCATCACCAGCTTTGCCAGGGAGCTGCTGTATCGTGCACTGCTTGCTGTACCCAGAGTACCTGGACCCTTCTGGTACATGAAGTGCAGCCTCCTCACCATGTGTGCAGCCCATCCCCTTACCTTATATCCTGCCCCTAAGCCAGGCTTGGGGGTGACTACAGTGTGCATTCAGCTGTGTGAGGTGCTGGGATCAAAGTGAAGTTCCCAACTTTTGAAGTTGCAGGCTTGAGGGGCACACAGTGATTTAAAGTCGGGTCACCTGACTTAAAGGGGGGACTGACTGATTTAAAGCCAAGGCAGCTGACTTAAAGCCTGCGTCCCTCAGCTGCAGGACGAGACCAACTTTGGCGGTGCACGGGTTCGCTCCAAGCCAGCACTGCTGTTCAGGAAGAGCTTCCAGTAGCGCCTTAGTGCAGGGGGACTTGGTCCGTTGTCTTGCCCCTGCCCTCAGAGGGGGGCCACCTGCTCTTCTGGAGAATCAGGGAGGGGGAAGCGCAGAGTCCCTGCTGGAGCTGCGGCACCCCTTGTCTGATGGCAGGGAAAGGGGGGCGGGGCTGTGTGGTGTCCTGGGGCTGGACTCACCAGGTCGACTCAGCCTCTCAGCCTCCTAACCTCCCCCCACACACCCCACAAGAGTTTCCAATAATATGTAATTGCGCCTTAGGTTCTCGGTCTTCAAACTCATACCCAGGCTCCCAGGCCCCTTGATTCAGCCAATTCCTCTGTGCTCTTTCTTCTATTAGATACAGTCCCAGAGGGAGGGGCTGGGGGATGGGACTGGGGGGATGCCGGCAGCACTGGCCTCAGCTGACTAAAGAGATCCGGGGCCTGCGCTATCACACATGTGCGAGGACCCTTAAGGCGGAATCGAGGGGGCCAGTTAGAGGCAGTCCTGGCTGCCTCAAGAGAGTACGGATCACCGTCGGGTGGGGAGCACGCTGACCCCTGAGAAGTACTGTTAGGAGGACATGTTCCTCCCTCGGCTTCAAGGACGTGGGTGGGCTTCAGGGCTCCAGTTCCCCTCCAGGCCTCCAGGTCCGACTGCACCGCAGCGGCCTTGCAGACCCGCCTTCCTGTCCCAGAGCTTGCCAGGCTCCAGGAAGAATCCAGACTGCAGAGATGGTGCCTGAGCGCTCCAGCTTGAGAAGTGCTGTCCCTGGGGACCCAACAGTGGAGGGAGGAAGGGTGAAGGGAGTGGGGGGGGTGGGGTCGGGAGGGGTGGCTGCCCTGGGAGACGTTGAGAGAGAAATATCGCCCCCCACACCCCCTGCCCCTGCAACTGACCCGTTGATGCCATAGGATCTCAGGGCCTTTTAGTCAGAGATGCCTCTGCTTCTTTACTCCTGTGTTCAAAACTATGCAAAACCAACTCTTCATCCTCTTGCTGCCTTGCCAGGACTTTTAAAGCACTGTTCTTTTGAAGCACTCGTTCCCTAAACTGCAGTTTGGAGCTGTCCCAGCTATTTAAAAGTGTTCTCCTTAAACTGAGACTAAATCCTACTCTTTTGGAAAAACGGCCTTCACTTCATTGGAGATCGTCTTTTCTGCCCATTCCTTCCTTCTACTGCCCTCTTAAGAACCCCTGTGCTCAAAGAGCTTGGTGATTTATTTTTTGCTTGATGTCAAAAAGAAACCTTCCCCATGCACCCCAAAACGCTTTCCTGGAACATAGGTGTTTCACAACCATGACAGTGTTTCGCAGTTAGTATACACTGGGTAGACTGCCTAGCAATCCCTCCAAGAGCCAGAGGTGAGCAAACCTTTAATTATTTGATTGGATGCCCTTCAAGTTTAGGAAGGTCCCATTCTTATGACCCAGCAGGTAAGACAGAGCCCTGGATGGCTGTGGCTGTGATTAGATAACTTCTGATGATTTTATTTCCCTTACTGAGCTGCTGCTTCTAGGTTAAATTCATTTTATTACCTGTCCATTTTTAAAGAAAGACTGACAAAGTCACTGGAATAGGTCAGGTGTCTGAACTCAGGGTTGGTCAAAGGTACTCACAGGGAGGAAGGTGGATAAAAATAGGTGGGTAAAATAGGAGGGTTGGCAAGTACAGCCAGGACACCCGTGTTCATCATGCATATTAATAAAGGCCAGAATCTCCTCATTTATCTCTGGTGGGAAGTTCTGATGGTTTCACAGGATCAAACTCAAATCATATTCAAACTAGGGGATTTCCCTGAACATAAAAGGAAGTATCCATCCCTAGCAGGAGTCGCTGCGGAGGAATAAAGACGTAGATGTAGAGAACGGACTTGAGGACACAGGGAGGGGGAAGGGTAAGCTGGGATGAAGTGAGAGAGTGGCATGGACATATATACACTACCAAAGGTGAAATAGATAGCTATTGGGAAGCAGCTGCATATAGCACAAGAAAGATCAGCTCAGTGCTTTGTGACCACCTAGAGGGGTGGGATAGGGAAGGTGAGAGGGAGACACAAGAGGGAGAGGATATGGGGATATATGTATACGAATAGTTGATTCACTTTGTTATACAGCAGAAGCTAACACAACAAGGTAAAGCAATTATACTCCAATAAAGTTGTTAACAACAACAACAGAAAAAACCCAAAATCTAAGTCAATCAAGCCAACAGGAGACAATGTATGTGTTTACAGTTCAAGAAATCCACAAGAGAATCCTTTATTCTGTAGACAATGAATGGTCCATTCGAAAAGAAAAAAACCTTCTAAAATGTTGTTTTTCCATTTATTGTTCAGAACATCATTTTTATACCTCTGCATGTCTTACTATTCAAAGCCAAGTCACGTGAGTTACAGGGAAGCAGCTGATTGATTTAAAGTTGGGTCATGTGATTGAAAAACCAGTGGCAGTTGATTGATTTAAATCTCGGTCATATGACATGAGGAGGGGGTGCTAAAAACTGCTTTTTCATCTCTGGCTCAGAATATCATATTTACCTTGGTTTTCCTTATGATTTAGAAAACTTGAGCTGTCTCTCCTTGGAATCATCAGGAGAAAAATACAGTATTTCAGGTTCATTCTTGAAACCAACTTCTCACGGTTAAGGTGTATTGGCTAAAAGATCTTCCTTCTTCAAGAGATTCCAAACCTCTGTAAGACACTTCACTGTAATTGGAGAAAAAAGAAGAATGAATTCAGGCCAGCAGCTGCAGGAGGCCAAGGCAGCCCCCAAGACTAGGGAAGGAGGAGGAGGAAGGGCTGAGAGTTGCCATTAGAGCAGACAACCTCCAGAGGGCGCTGAAGCACCAGCAGAGCCCACCTGCCACTCCCAGTTTGGCACTCCAGGGTCAGATTTGGGTTTGGAGATGGGGTTGCTGTAACCCCAAGGAGGTGAGCAGAGAGGAGGAGTTGATTACCGGTCTCCTCTGACTCTCTGACCCAAATTGCCTGGCTTCACAGGGGGGACAGAGTTTTGCTTTCAGCAACTGATGGGGCACTTCCAGGCTGGTTGGGTTGCCCGGTGGCCCGACAGCCTGACAGGCTGACTGCGGTGTGACCGCCCTGTGTTTCTGCAGAATCTGTACATCAGGAGGTGCATGGGCGCGGGAGCCCATTCACCGCCCCTCCCCCCAAGGGGGATGGCACCTTCCCTGGCTGTACCCTATGATCACCAGGTACTTGAAATGAATGCAAGTTTTTTGACTTCAAGGAAAAGCTCACATAACCGCTTCTTCCTCATAATGTGTGGGATTTACTATAATGGAAGGACATTATAAAGAACAGGTAGAAAATTCACCTGTTGGTCTCCATGTAGGAGTTTATTTTGCATGGATCCCTCCTACATGAGTAGATAGCAGAGGTTTATTTTTGTTCCCGTGTGTGTAGTTGTGGCAGAGGATGTAGGTATGGTGATTTGAAGCCCTCAAAGAAATATTCTCAGAACTCTCAAGACTTCTCTTGATTGGAACCGAAAGAGACCTGGAAAAGGAGGAAAAGAAAAGGAGGAGGGAGAACGAATGACTGTTTCTCAGTAAATTCACCTTCCTGGTTGATTGTTCTGTCTTCTCATTTCTTTTAACTTCCATGCATGTCTAATGGAATAATGTACAAAGGCTGATTTTTATGCTTTAAAAGATTTTACATCACAAAGAAACTAGAAGTGGCTAACAGAACTTATTCAGATCAATTTCACATAGAGACTTTGATATTAAATTTGTATACTAAAATGGGTTTATCCAAATTTTCTCTTTCTTTTTGAGTGAATATTTGTAACATATTTTTATTTATTTATTTATTTATTTATTTATTTATTTATTTATTTATTTATTTATTTTTGGCTGTGTTGGGTCTTCGTTTCTGTGCGAGGGCTTTCTCTAGTTGCGGCAAGCGGGGGCCACTCTTCATTGCGGTGCGCGGGCCTCTCACTATCGTGGCCTCTCTTGGTGCGGAGCACAGGCTCCAGACGCGCAGGCTCAGCAATTGTGGCTCACGGGCCTAGTCGCTCCGCGGCATGTGGGATCTTCCCAGACCAGAGCTCGAACCCGTGTCCCCTGCATTGGCAGGCGGATTCCCAACCACTGCGCCACCAGGGAAGCCCTGTAACATATTTTTGTAGATAATAATTTATCCTAGAGATACAAAATTGTGAGAATGGGTACCATTTTTTACCACTTAAATGATTTCTTTTAAATGAATAGATTGTACACTTTAAATGCCAATGTTGTGTCTTACGTGTTGTTTTTTAATTCCTTGATTTCCAAAACTTGTGTTTATTTAATTGATTTCTATCTAATAATCTGTGTCTCCCCTTTATTGTTTCTTACTTTATATTTTATTGATCTATAGTTAATTTACATTATTATATTAGTTTCAGAGGTACAACATAGTGATTCATAAATGTTTAGGTTCTTCTCCATTTATAGTTATTATAAAAGAGTGGCTATATTCCCCATGCTATACAGTACATCACTGTAGATTATTGATTTTGTACATAGTGGATTGTACCTCAAAATCTCCTACCACTATTTTGCTCCTCCACCCTATCTCTCCCTGCTGGTAACCACTAGTCTGTTCTTTAATCTGTGAGTCTGTTTTTTTGTTGTTGTTGTTGTTGTTGTATTCAATTTTTTAGATGCCACGTGTAAGTGATAACATACCATGCTCGTTTCCTCATAACATACCATGCTTTTTTTCTCATAACACACCATGCTTGTTTTCTCTGCGGCTTATTTTACTAAGCATAATACCCTCCAAGTCCATCCATGTTCTTGCAAATGGCAAAATTTCATTTTTTGCTGAAGTCATCATAAAAAATCTTTTTTATCCACTAAGCTATTGATGAACACTTAGTTTGACTCTATATCTTGGCTATGGCAAATAACACTGTTATGAACATTGGTGTGCAGTTATTTTTTTTGAAATAGTGTTTTTGTTTTCTTCTGATATACCCAACAGTGAAATTGCTGGATATTATGGTAGTTCTATTTTTAGTTTTTTGTGGCACCTCCATTCTGCTTTCCACAGTAGCTGCACTACTTCACATTCACATCAAGAGTGTACAAGAGTTTCCCTTTCTCCACATCCTCACTAACCTTTGTTATTTGTGATCTTTTTGATGACAGCCATTCTGACAAGACTGAGGTGATATATCTCATAGTTTTGATTTGCATTTTACTGCCGATTAGCTATGTTTAGCATCTTTGTGAGTTCTGGCTGTCTATATGTATTTTTTCCTTGGAAAAATGTCTATTTAGGTCTTCTCGTTTTTTTAAAAAAGATTTTGGGTGTTTTTTTGATATTGAGTTGTATGTGCTGTTTCTGCAGTTTAGATATGAACCCTTGCTTGGTCATCTTTTTGGTGTTAACCTCTTATCATGTGCAAATATTGTCTCTCCTTCAGCAGGTTGTCTTTTCATTTTGTCGTTGGTTTCCTTTGCTGTGCAAAATCTTTTAAGTTTAGTGAAGTCCCATTTGTTTATTTTTGCTTTTGTTTCATTTGCCTTAGTAGACTGAACCTAAAACTGTTGCTATCATTTATGTTGAAGAATGTTCTATATTTTCCTCTAGGGGTTTTATGGTTTCTGGTCCTACATTTAGGTGTTTATTCAGTTTTGCATTTAATTTATATATGGTGTGCTAAAATAATCTAATTTTATTCTTTTCCATGTAGCTGACCAGTTTTCCCAGTACCACTTATTGAAGAGACAGTTTTTTCTCCATATTGCCTGCTTTGTCATAAATCAATTAAATATAAGTGTGTGGGCTTATTTCTGGGATCTCTATTCTATTCCAGTGATCTTTGTGTCTGTTTTTGCTCTGGTACCTTTCTCTTTGATTACTGTCACTTTGCAGTATAGTCTGAAGTCAAGGTGCGTGATGCCTCCAGCTGTGTTCTTTCTCAAGATTGTTTGGCTATTTGGGGTCTTTGTGTTTCTATACAAATTTTAAAATTACTTTTTCAAGTTCTGTGAAAATGCTTTGGTATTCTGATAGGGATTGCATTAAATCTGTAGATTGTCTTTGGTAGTATGGTTATTTTAACAGTATTAATTCTTCCAGTCCATGCTCATGCTATATTTTTCCATCTTTTTGTGTTGTCCTCAACTTCTTTCACCAATGGCTGGTAGATTTCTGAGCACATGTCTTTTACCTGCTTAGGTGTGTTTATTCCTAGGTATCTTATTCTTTTTGATGTGATTGCATATGGTATAGTTTTCTTAATTTTTCTTTCTGACAGCTTTGAGGTTTGTTTTTTCTTCTTTTTCTAATTCCTTCAGGTGTAATGTTAGGTTGTTTATTTGATATTTTTCTTGATTCCTAAGAATAAGCTTGTACCACTATAACTTCCCCCTGTGAACAGCGTTGGCTGTGTCCCATAGATTTTGGATCATTGTGTGTTCATTTTCATTTGTCTTGGGTATTTTTAGAATCCCTCTTTAATTTCTTCAGTGTTCCTTTCTTCCCCTTTTATTCCCTTCATTTGTGATGTGAGGACTATCTTTAATATTATGTTTGGATTTCTTTCAGTTTTGTGTGTGTGTGTGTGTGTGTGTGTGTGTGAGTATTTAAGTTGCTGAGCTCTTAATTTCACATGGACACTAACAACCCTGCATTGTTACTCTGCTCCCCCGCAGTTACTGAATTTGACCTTATATTTTACATCTACTTGTTTTGTGTGTCCCTTAACTTCTTATTGTGAATATAGATGATTTTATTACTGTTTTCTTTCATCCTTCCTATTAGCTGTGTACATGGTTGATTTACTACCTTTGTTGAATATTTGCCTTAACCAATGAGGTTTTTCCTTTAGTAAGTTTCCTCTCCTAATTTTTATGTTTCAATCGTGGCCTTTTCTTTTTCGCTTAGAAAAGCCCCTTTACGATTTCTCATAAAGCTGGTTTGGCGATGCTGAGCTCTTTTAGTTTTGCTTCTCTGTAAAACTTTAGATCTCTCCATCAAATCTGAA
This sequence comes from Eubalaena glacialis, assembly GCF_028564815.1. NCBI lineage: Eukaryota > Metazoa > Chordata > Mammalia > Artiodactyla > Balaenidae > Eubalaena > Eubalaena glacialis. The sequence goes on along the minus strand of NW_026871778.1, from coordinate 18,541 downwards.
GGAGAGCCTTGCTGAGTAGAGTATTTTTGGTTATAGGCTTTTCCCTTTCATGACTTTAAATATACCATGCCACTCCCTTCTGGCATGCAGAGGTTATCCTGAAAAGTCAGCAGATAACTTTATGCAATTTCCCATGTTTGTAACTTGTTGCTTTTCCTTTGCTCCTTTTAATAGTGTCTTTTTATCTTTATTTTTTTCCATTTTAATTACAATGAGTCTTGGTGTGGTCCTCTTTGGGTTGATCCTGTTTTGGCCTTACTGTGTTTACTGGACTTGGATGTCTGTTTTCTTTCCCAGGTTAGGGAAGTTTTCAGCTCTTATGTCTTCAGGTATGTTCTACACTGCTTTCTCTTTCCTTTTTGCTTCTGGGACCAGTATAATGCAAATATTAGTACACTTGATGTTGTTTCACAAGTCTGTTCAACTTTCCTCATTTCATTTTAATCTGTTGTTTTACCGTTCATCTTCAGTGATTGCCAGTACTCTGTCCTTCAGTTTTCTGATTCATTCCTCTGTATCATTTAGTCTACAGTAGTTTCCTTTAATGTATTTTTCATTTCAGTTATTGTATTCCTCATCTCTGTTTTGTTGTTCTTTAATGGTCTAACTCTTTTTAAAAAAACTTCTAACTTCTTGCTCTTGTCGTCCATTCTTCTCCTGAGTTCTTTGAACATCTTTACAGTCATTACCTTGAACACTTTGTTGAGGAGATTGGCTATCTCCACTTCACTTAGCTCTTCTTCTGAATTCTTATCTTGGGCCTTCATTTGGATCATGTTTCTGTGTCACCTCATTTTTCTTAACTTCCTGTTTTTATTGCTATGTATGTAGTAGGTTCGTTACATTTCCTGACCTTGGAGAAATTGCCTTTTGTAGGAGAGGTCCTATGTGTCCCAGCAGCCCACTGTCCCCTGGTCACTAGAATTATATGTTCTAGGTGTACCCCCTATGTGGGCTGCTTGGGCGCTTCTGCTGGGGTGGACTGACTACTGTGGGTGGTCTGCTAGGCTTGGTTGCCCCCAGACTGCTTGTTTGCCAGGCTCTGCCTTGTATGGAGGCTGTCTGTGCTGCTTGGTGAGACTAAATCATAAGGCAGCTGGCTGCACATCTCTGGGGGACACCAAATCTAGTGCTGGTTCACTTATGGGTAGAATTGCAGTCCAGGTGATATCAGGGCTAGTGCCCAGTCACTGGTTCTGGGGCTATGCTGGCTACTGGGAGGAAGAGACAGGTCCTGCGTTCTGGCTGCAGGGCCCAGGAGTCACAGAGTTGGTGTTGGATCACTGTTCCTGACACAGCTATCTGCAGGGTCTGGGGTATCCCTAATCCTGTGTTGGCATTCTGATGGGCAGGGTCAGGACCCAGCTGAGTCCATGGCTGCTTCTGGCCTGCAAGTGAGTGTTCTGGTCACACAGGTTGCTGGGCTGTGGTATTCCTGGAGCTGGTGTGTGCCTGTTGGTGTATGAGGCTGATCCCAATGCTAGAGCAGGTTTGCTGTTGGGTAGGCCCAAGCTCCATCCAGTCCCTGTGCAGTAGTCACCTGCCGATGGTGAGGCTGACTCCAAGGCCAGAGCAGGCTCACTTGTCAGAGGGACCAGGGACTCTGGGGCTGGTGCGTGTCCACTGAGGTGTGGAGGCTGGTCCTGGGGCTTTTGGTGGCTGGACCCATGTCCAGGGGCAGCTGTGCAGTGAGAGGGTCTGAAGGCAGCCTGTTTGCTGGTGGATGGGGCTATGCCCCTGCTCAGTTAGTTGCTTGGCCTGCAGCATCCTAGTACTTGTGTCTATAGTCTGGTGGAAGTGGGTAGGGTTTGGTCCTGAGGCTGATAAGCTAGAGGGAGGATTCTGAAATTATGCTTGCTGGTACCAGCGTCCACGAGGTAGAAGGAGCTCCCCCGAGTGGCTGCTGCCAGTGTCTCTGTCCGTGAGGCTGTGCTGTAGTTGCCTCTTGCCTCTCTGGGAGACTCTCTAAGATCAGGAGGTAGGTGTGACCCAGGATCCTTTCAAATGACTGCTTCTGTTCTGATTCTCGGATCATGTGGGATTTTGTGAGCATCTTTTACGAGTGGAGTCTCTATTTCCCACAACCCTCTGGCTCTCTGGAAAATAAGCACTACTGGTCTTCAAAGCCCAACTTTCTAGAGACTCTTCTTTCCAGCACAGGATCCCTGGGCTTGGGAGCCTGATGTTGGCTTCATACCCCTGCTACCTGGGAGCACCTCTGAAATTGTAATTATTCTCCCATTTGTGGACCACCCACCTGGTGGTATGGGTCTTGACTCTACTGAGATTTTGCCCTTCCTTCCTGTCTTGTCGAGGTGCCTTCCTTATGTCTTTAGCTGTAAAACATCTTTTATGGTAGGTCCCGGCCTTTTTCATCAATTGCTGTTCTGTAAACAGTTGTGACTTTGGTGTGCCCATGAGAGGCATCAAGCTCTGGGTCTTTGAATGCTACCATGTTGGACAATCTCTCTACTTCATTCTTAAATCATATTATTTTATTTTTCTTAGTATCTTATTTGATTAGTGACAGTTTGAAATTTATTATCACTCATGTTTACTTCGCCTGTTTAAAAAAATTGAATAGTGCATTCATTCATTTTGAAATGAAGGTAGTGACCTGTGAATTTCCATACCTCAAAAATCAAGGATAGGACAAAAGCCTTTTCTACCTGTGTTACCCTCAAACTCTGCACCCCACCCCAGCCTGGGGATTAACCTCTTGCACCCATGCTCACCTTCTGTTTTCGGACCATTAACCATCATTGCATCTGTATGTGTGTTGACAAAGTGAACTCTAGTCTTTGCAGTTTTTGTGTTTTGTGTTTTGGTTTAGGGAACAGCCCTACTATGAATGTACATTTACTGCTCTACTGAAGTTCATGTATAAACCTGTCAAGCACATTACCAGAATTGGAATTGCTTGTATATACACTTTGATAAATTTTAGAGACAATGGTAGAACAGAAGTAAATTGTGTTTCAAATCCCACAATATTCTCACACCATGAAAACCATTCCCTTTTTAATATATTTGTGTGTAGTTTATCTTTATGCCCATACTATAGTTCCCAGAGATGGGTAAGTGTTATGTTTCTTGCTGGCACATTTACCGTATTGCTCAAAGTCAGGCGTTTAGTGGTTTTAGCATGATCGTATTTCCATGAACTCACAAATACAAGATCTTCTCTCACACTGTCTTTTACTCCCCGCTGTTTTATATTGCCCTCCTAATTCTCAGTCCTGGTCTTTCTTTATGTTCTTCATCAACCTGGATAGGTTATACTATTTTCTCCCTTATTCAAGACCAATAGAATAGAATAGAACACCCAGAAATAAACCCTGATATATGGCCAAATGATTTTTGACAAGTTGCCAAGACTTTTCAAAGTAGAAAGGATAGTATTTTCAACAAATGGTGCTGAGAAGTCTTGTGGTCGACATGCAAAAGAAGGAAGATGGACCCTTACCTAACATCATATGCAAAAATTAATGAAAACGTATCAAGAAACTAAATATAAGACCTAATAAAATAAAAAGTCTTAGAAGAAGATACAGGACAAGAGCTTCATGATACTGGATTTGGCAGTGTTTTCCTCAATATGAAACGAAGGAACAACAAAGGTACAGCTAACAAAAAAATAAACAATTTGCAGTACATAATTTAAAGAAAAATGTGTATCAAAGAAATGTAAACAGAATAAAATGGCAACCCACAAGATGGGAGAAAATATTTGAAAGCCATCTATCTGACAAGAGTTTTCTATTCAGAATATACAGAGAACTCCTACAACTGAACAAAAAGCAAACACCCTGATTCAAAAATGGATAAAAGACTTGAATAGATGGTTCTTCAAAAAGATGTACAAATGACTAAGCACTTGAATAGATGCTCCATATCACTAAATGCATGTTTATATATTTGTGTGCATGCATACACACACAAGCACACACACACATACACAAGCAGAAAACAAGTATTGGTGAGGATGTGAGGGAGTTGGAACCATTGTGCTATGTCAGAGGGAATGTAGAATGATACAGCTGCTTTGCAAAAGAATATGGCAATTTTTCAGATATTGAAAAATAGAATTACTACATGATCCAGGAATTTTACTATGAGGTATACCCAAAGGTATTGAAATCAGGGTCTTAAAGAAATATTTGTACTCCAGTGTTTAGAGCAGTAACAATCACAGTAGCTAAAATATGAAAGCAACCTAAGTGTTCATCCACTAGTTCCTGGATAAGCAAAGTGTGGTATACCCATATAATACAATATTATTCAGCCTTAAGAAGGAAAAGATCTAGGAATATGCTACAACATGGATGAATCTTGAGGAAATTTAGCTACCCAAAATGCCATTTTTGTGACTTTTAGTGAGTCATTGCAATACAACTACTTATTTCAATTATATGGGGTACTTAGTGTAGTCCAAACCATAGAAATTGGGAGGGTAATGATGCTTTTCAGGTGGTTATGGAACAAAAAGGAAAGTTATGTTTAAAGGATATAGAGTTACAGTTTTAAAACATAGAAAAGAATTAGAAAGATAAATGGTGATGTTGATCGCCCAATAATATGAATGTATTTAATATCACTGAACGGTGCACTTTATAATAATTACAATGTTATATTTTATGTTATTTGATTTTACCAACATACAAAATTGGGAAAGAATGTAATATCAGGAAAGGGAGTCGACCTGGGATAGAGCAGAGAGTAATCAGAAGGGTGAGACACTGCATATGTTGAAGAAGAAGAGCTGAGAGTCTTCATTGGCCAGAAGAGACTTTATAAAAAAGAAAAAAAAATTACTCTGAGGGTGTATTAGATAGATATCTGTGGGTGTACTGCTATCTCCCATGGGTTATCTTAAAGAGTCTTTAATAAAGTCCATAAGGCTTGCTGAGGCTTTTTTAAAAACTGGATTCCCTAGGAGATAATTAGAGGGTGGTACTTAAGTCTATGTCTAGGTTGGCAGATTTTGCAGGGAAGACGAACCTGAGAACAGTGGAGGTCTTAAGAGTGTAAGTACATGGAAATTAGAAAAAAATAATAATAAAGGGAATTAGGAAAACTTTGGACTTCGAAGGTCATGTATTATTACTGAGTCAGACCTGAGGTTTCTAAGGAGTTATATACAGAGTTGCTATTTGGATTACTTGTTGATAAAGATAAGTGGAAAAACTAGAGTCGTTCCCAAGTGTAGGTAAGATATAATGAGAGGATGGAGGTGGAAAGTAGGGAGGCCCAGAGAAAAGTGGGAAGGTCATATTGGGCCAAGATGGTGGTAATATCCAACAGAACAGATGGTAGGACAGACTATGGATTCATCTTTTTTATTTCGGCTCCCCCCCACCATCCTTAATAATTCTTTGGGAATATTTCATTGTTCTGTGATGCAGGTACAGAATTCGAGTGAGGAGACTACACCTTCAGTGTCCAGCTGTCTGAGTCCTCAGTGTGCTTCAAATGATGGAGAACTATTGCTTCTTTACGAGAAGAGTTAGTACCTCGTAGCTAAGATTAAGCTGGAGCTTATGCAATATTGATTCCATTTTATATATACTGTTGGCATGGAGGTTCCTCCTCCTCTTTTCTTGAACATTATGAAATGAATCTATATTTCTCAATATTTGGGTATATCAGATAAATACATTAAGTAAAGGAATCTTATATATTGCTCCCTGCATAGTTGGCTCTTTCTTGTTTCTCTTTTACCTTTACTAAATTAGCACAGGGAGAGACCGTGAAATGTTCTAATCAGGAGAGATTAGAAGATCATATTTCTAGAGAGGTTGGTTGGACAGAGCAGGGGTCCCAGTGAGAATCCAAGCTTCTGTTTCTACTTGGAAGTGTACCTGTGTAGAATAGAGGGCTCCAGGAAATATCCTAGAATATTCCAATGTCCCTGCGGGAGATGATTAAGAGAGGCAGGATCTGGTACCAGATCAGTGTACTATGACATGTTTGTCAGTCATCTGATGTGAGATTCTCAGAGCCAATCCCATATGGTAGGGCTGAGTGCAGAGTGATGAAGAACCTGTGAAAGCCTTTGATTGCATGTTAAAGATGAAGCTCTGATTTCGGGGAGAATTTTCTTACCTGACTGAATGTCACCCTTCTGTGGGGATGAGATTCTGTGCTTTTCCTCTGTTGATGACCACTGACTGAAAATCATTAGAGGATCATGTCTAGAAAGCATTCTTTATTTAATTTCTTAAAGAAGAAAACATAGAAAACATTTTTATCCACTTTCAAATTGAGGATCAAGGGGAATGACATCAGTGAAAATGTCAGAGTAGGGAGCTCTGGCTTGTGTCCATCCCCAGAAACACTGACATACGTGGTAAAACCTGTCAAAATGATCTTATCCACACATGTAAGTTTTCTTTTCTTTTCACGCTGTAGATTTATCTTCCATTGAAACTTTACTTACTACAGGATGTGGAGAATAAACAAGGAAGTAGAAACTGTATTTCCTGATGAGAGAATCACTAAGTCACATTAGCTGTTCTGAGCTCTGCCTTACTCACCGTGACTCTAAAACAAACAAACAAACAAAACACTTTTTTTTTTTTGGTAAGTCAGTTCTGACATTTCCTCGTTAAAGACAAGGTAACAGATACAGACTTAGATCTACCAGAATTGAGCAAACTTTTGATTGTACCTGTGTTGAATATATGAGCATGACCTGCTACAAATCTTCATTATACTTATTGCCACAACTGACAAATTCCCTTTTTCCACTCCTGATATGTTGCATGTAAGGAATACATAGGTCACTAACCCCAGCTGGTCACAGGTAAGCTCTGCCACATGGATTACTGCATGTTTTCCTGCTGGAAGACCACACATTCTCGAGTATTATGCCTGCAGAGTATCTGGGCTCTTCTTTTTTTCTGGATAAAGGTTACATAATCACCTAATTTTATGAGAAATATATAAATTGTATTTGCATATTCTTCAGGTTTTTATTTATCCATTCTCTTGCAAGTCCTAAGTGCAAATATTAAAGTGATTTCCAAGAGGGTGGTAAATAAGACAGCTACATTTATGCTCCAAAATTAGCAACAAATCATAATACAATTGTAAATGCATTAATGTGTGATTAATATGTAGATACTTATGTAAATGCAAGTTTAGTAATGCTTTGTGGAGAGCTTCAGAATCTAGGTATTAAAAAACAAAAAAAGAAGAAGGAGTTCTTGAAACTCTCGGGGAATTATAGAGAAGTCTTTGTGTCTATAAATATCATTCTGAAATAATGCATAGTCTCAGAAATAAACTAGGCATAATATTGTAGGAAAAAACTTCATGAAATGAAAGAGCATGTGAGATGGCCATACAAGAAAAAGAATATTCTCAGAGAATAATGAACAGTGTGGAGTTCAGCAGAAGGGTCATACAGATTCAGAGAGTAAAACTTTGGAGAGCCTAATTGTGAATTCCTCATATTTCATCTTTGGAGACACGGTAGTCATTTGAAATATGATGTTATACGATGACGTTAACATACTTAAATACTTTCGTTTAGAAATGACCACTTAGAACCAGGATAAATGAAAGAGAACACAAAATTATGTTTATGTTGATTTTTAAAGACCTCAGGTGAGTGCTGATTATTTAAAAATACATGATGTCTTTCACTGCAAAGTAAAGGAGCTGTTACAGTGGAGGATTACTGGACTGAATGTCAATATTATGACATAGTATGAGTGTGATTCGTGTTTGGTAATTGCAATCCTTGTTGCTTTTGTTGTGGTCATCCATTTACAATGCTTGGTGTCAGTTGATTTATCTCTTGTAAAAATAAAATACAGTCTGTGTGTGTGAAAAAAAACATACATGATGTCTTGACTAAAGTTGTATGGAATTTGAGATCTGGAAAAAAGCATTTCTCTTCTGTAATGCTAGGATGCTAATTGGACATTTTTGCAAGAAAGAGATTTCAGGATGCAAATCTCGTGTCTCTAAGGTGGGAAGTCAGTTCATGGCGGAACATTCTATTAAACTTGTGTGAGTGGAGAAATAGTTCTTTGGAAGGAAGAGGTCACAAATCCCTTTTTAATAGTTAGTGGTTTATAGTATACCGAATGAGCAAAATGGCTATTTCTGAACTTTAGAAAAAAATAATATAGTTTTTCTGCATTTATAATATGAAGCTGATGTAAAATATCAAAAATTCTTTATTTTGAAAAGCAATGTAATCAATTTGACATAATTCATATGTATTGAACCTGTGGTACACACACACAATAAAACTTACATTGAGAAAATTTTTTGCACTTAAGAAATACTTCCAAGTGTAGTTGATTTACAATGTTGTGGGGTTTTTAAATACATGTTTATTGGAGTATAATTGCTTTATAACACTGTATTAGTTTCTGCTTTACAACAAAGTGAATCAGCTATATGTATACACATATTCCCCATATCCCCTCCTCTTGAGCCTCCCTCCCACACTCCCTATCCCACCCCTCTGGGGGACATAAAGCACCGAGCTGATCTCCCTGTGCTATGCGGCAGCTTACCACTAGCTATTTTACATTTGGTAGTGTATATATGTCAGTGCTACTCTCTCACTACGTCTCTGTCTCCCCTTCCGCCCTGTGTCCTTAAGTCCGTTCTCTACATCTGTGTCTTTATTCCTGCCCTGTCACTAGGTTCGTCAGTACCATTTTTCTAGATTCCATATATATGTGTTATATATGTTATATGTGTTAGCATACGGTATTTGTTTTTCTCTTTCTGACTTACTTCACTCTGTATGACAGACTCTAGGTCCAACCACCTCACTACAAATAACTCAATTTTGTTCCTTTTTATGGCTGAGTAATACTCCATTGTATAGATGTGCCACATCTTTATATATTCATCTGTCGATGGACATTTAGGTTGTTTCTATGTCCTGGCTATTGTAAATAGTGCTACAGTGAACATTGTGGTACATGTATCTTTTTGAATTATCGTTTTCTCCGGGTATATGCCCAGTAGTGGGATTGCTGGGTCATATGGTAGTTCTATTTTTAGCTTTTAAGGAATCCCCATACTGTTCTCCATAGTGGCTCTATCAGTTTATATTCCCACCAACAGTTCAGGAGGGTTCCCTTTTCTCCGCACCCTCTGCAGCCTTTATACATTGTTGTATTAATTTCTGCTGCTGTGCAGCAAAGTGATTCAGTTTTATATATATCTGTATATATATCTATATCTATCTATCTATATATCTATATCTATATATCTATATCTATATCTATATATCTATATATATTCTTTTCCATTACGGTTTATCACAGGATATTGAATATAGTTTCCTGTGCTATACAGTAGGTCTTTGTGGGTTGTCCATCCTATGTAGAATAGTTTGCTTCTGCTATTCCAAAACTCCCAATCTTTCCTTCACTCTCTCCTTGGCAACCACAACTCTCTTTTCTATATCTGTGTGTTTGTTTCTGTTTCGCTGACATGTTCATTTGTGTCCTGTTTTCGATTCCACATATAAGTGATATTATATGGTATTTGTCTTTCTCTCTCTGACTTACTTCACTTAGTATCATTATCTCTAGGTCCATCCATGTTGCTGCAAATGGCATTATTTCATTCTTTTTTATGTCTGAGTAATATCTATTGTATACGTATACCACACCTTCTTTATACATTCATTTTTCAATGAACATTTAGGTTGTTTCCATGTCTTGGCTATTATAAATAGTGCTGCTATGAACATAGGGTTTCATGTATCTTTTTGAATTATAGTTTTGTCTAGATATATGTCCACAAGTGGGATTGCTAGATCATATGGCAACTCTCTTTATAGTTTTTTTGAGGAACCTCCATACTGTTTTCCATAGTGGCTGCACCAACTTACATGGCCACCGACAGTGTAGAAGGGTTCCCTTTTCTCCATACCCCCTTCAGCGTTTGTTAATTGTAGATTTTTTTTTAATGATGGCCATTCTGATCAGTGTGAAGTGATACCTCATTGTAATTTGGATTTGCGTTTCTCTAATAATTAGTGATGAAGAGCATCTTTTCATGTGCCTATTGGCTCTCTGTATGTCTTCTTTGGAGAAATGTTTATTTAGGTCTTCTACCCATTTTTCCATTGTGTTATTTGTTATTTTGTTATTGAGTTGTATGAGCTGTTTGTATAGTTTGGAAATTAAGCCCTTGTCAGTCTCATCATTTGCTAATATTTTCTCCCAGTCCATAGGTTGTATTTTCGTTTTGATTATGGTTTCCTTCGCTGTGCAAAAGCTTATAAGTTTGATTAGTTCCTGTTTCTTTTTTGCTTTTACAATAAGTCCCCTACATATGAACAAGTTCTGTTCCAAGAGTGCGTTTGTAAGTCCAATTTGTTTGTAAGTCCAACAAAGTTCGCCTAGGTACCCAACTTACACAGTCGGCTATATGGTATTGTACCGTAATAGGTTTATAATACTTTTCATGCAAACAATACATAAAAAACAAGCACAAAAACAAAGAAAACATTTTTAATCTTACAGTACAGTAACTTGAAAAGTACAGTAATACAGTACAACAGCTGGGATACTCGGGCTGGCATCGAGGGAACAGGCGAGAAGAGTTACTGATTGGAGGAGGGAGAGGAGGTGGGAGATGGTAGAGGTGAAGGATTATCAGCAGTAGGAGACAGAGGGCAAGCTGCAATTTCACTCATACCTGACGTTGATGGCAAAGGTTCTGGTTCCTTGCTGGATTTAATTCTATCTACCCTCTTGAAAGAATGATCCATTGATGTCTGGGTAGTAGCTCTTTTTTTCTCATCATAGATGACAAGGTAGCACTGGATTGCATTCTGAATGGCTGCTGCCACCTTTGGGTCCCATTCTAGGTTCGGGTCCTGTGCCTCAAAAACTAACAGTGCTTCCTCAAATAACGAAGATTCCCTTGCCATTTTCTGTGTCGTGAATCTCTTCAGTTCTTCAGTTACTTCTTCTTCCTCCTGTCCCTCTTCATCCTTTCTCTGGGCCTCCAATTCCATCAGTAAGCTCCTCATGTTGCACAGCAAGGAGTTCAATGAAATCGTCCTCTTGCAGATCTAGCTCCAGCGTCTCGCTGAGGGTCACTACGTTGCTGAAGACCTCTTCGGACTTCTGATCTACCTTCTCAAATCCACAAAAATCATGAACAAACTGTGGGCAAAGGTTCTTCCAAACCCCATTCATGGTGACTGCCATACCCTCACACCATGCAAAGTCAATGTTTTTTATGGGCTTGTAGATGTTATAGTCCTTCCAAAGTTGTCCCTAGGTTGTTCCTGATTTGTCACTTACCTTACTGCCTGACAAAAAGTGTGACAGAAATAATATTTCTTGAAAGTCGCTATAGCTCCCTGGTCCGTAGGTTGGATGAGCAATGTAGTATTCAGTGACAGATGCAGTACTTTGACGTTGGGATGAAAATCATCCATGAATGGGGGGTGGCCCAGAGCATAGTCGAGCAGCAAAAGAATGTTTTGCTGGAACGTCCTTCTCCAAGCAATATTTCTCTACATCTGGGATAAAGTGGTGGCAAAACCAGTCCTGGAACGTGGCCTGTGTAATCCAGGATTTGGGGTTACGCTTCCACACAACAGGAAGAGAGCACTTGGCTATGTTTTTAAGGGTTCTTAGGTTCTGTGAGTGATAAACTAAGAGAGGTTTCAGCTTCAATTCACCGGAAGCATTGCCACCAAACAACAGTTAGCCTATCCTTTGCTGCTTTACAGCCCGGCATCAACTTTTCCTCCTTACTGATGTAACTTCGGTCTGGCATCCTCTTCCAGTACAGTTGTGTCTCATCCACATTAAAAACCTGGTTGGGTAAATACACACCATCATCAATAATTTCTCAAAGTGTTTCTGGAAGTTCCTGGACAGTACCCTATCTGCACTTGCTGCCTCTCCACTTACTTTTACATTGTGAAGGTTGGCTCTAGCCTGGAACCGATGAAACCAGCCATGGCTGGCATTAAAAGATGTGCCCTCTGATTCTTTGCCGTGTTTCTTCTTCAAGTCTTCATAAAGGCTTTTAGCTTTCTCTTGAATCAGCGTTAAGTTGAGCAGGACTCAGCGCTGATGTTGATCCTGCATCCGCACACTGAGAAGTTTCTCCATCTCCTCCATCACTTTTCCATGCTTCTTGGATATTTTGTCAACATCGTCGGCACAGCAGACTTCACATGTTCCATGATCTTGTCCTTGTTCTTTAGATTCGTGCCAATGATTGAATGATTCATGTTATAAGAATGAGCGATGTCTAACATCTTTTTGCCTCGCTCCACTCTCTCAATTACTTTCACTTTTGTTTCCATCATTATCGCTTGGCGCTTCTTAACAGTACCAGCTACATCACCTCTGCTTTTACGCTTGCTTCCAGACATCTTGGGCTTGAAATAAAGGTACTGTACTACTGTACTCTATACAGTACTGTAAAGTACACAAAAGCACAACCACATATAGAGGAAGCACGCACGTGACAGTGTATGCCAGACACGTGAACTAACTTACATGATTGGACATGCGAATGGACGTTTGCATCTTTGAAAGTTTGCAACTTGAAGGTTCGTATGTAGGTGACTTACTGTATTTGTACTGCCTAAGGAGAACTACCTAGGAAAACTTTGGTATGGCTTATGTCAGAGAATGTTTTGCTTATGTTCTCTTCTAGGAGTTATAAGGTGTCCTATCTTATATTTAAGCATATAAGCCGTTTTGAGTTTATTTTTGTGTATGGTGTGAGGGTATGTTCTGACTTCACTGATTTGCACACGGCTCTCCAACTTTCAAAACACCACTTGCTGAAGAGACTATCTTTTCCCCATTGTATATTCTTGCCTCCTTTGTCGAAGGTTAATTGACCATAGGTGTGTGGGTTTATTTCTTAGCTCTCTATTCCATTCCATTGCTCCATGTATCTCTTTCTGTGCCAATACCATGTGGCTTTGATTACTGTAACTTTGTAGTATTGTCTGAAGTTTAGGAGGGTTATGCCTCCTGCTTTGTTCTTTTTCCTGGGGATTGTGTTGACAGTTCTGACTTTTTATGGTTCCAGATAGATTTTAGGATTATTTGTTCTAGTTCTGGGGAAAATGTCATGGGTAATTTGATAGGGATCACATTAAATCTGTAGATTGCTTTGGGTAGTATAGCCATTTTAACAGTATTAATTCTTCCCATCCAAGAGCGCGGGATGTCTTTCCATTTCTTTGAATCATCTTCAGTTTCCTTTACTAATGTTTTGTAGTTCTCAGCATATAAGTCGTTCACCTCCTTGGTGAGGTTTATTCCTAAGCATTTTATTTTTTTGATGCCATTTAAAAAAGGATTGCTTGTTTACATTTCCTTTCTGATATTTCATTGTTAGTGTAAAGAAATGCAACCAGGGACTTCCCTGGTGGCTCCTTGGTTGAGAATCCACCTGCCAATACAGGGGACACGGGTTTGAGCCCTGATGCAGGAAGATCTCACATGCCGTGGAGCAACTAAACCTGTGTGCCACAACTACTTAGCCTGCACTCTAGAGCCAGTGAGCCACAACTACTGAGCCCATGTGCCACAACTACTTAAGCCTGCGTGCCTAGAGCCCGTGCTCCCCAACAAGAGAAGCCACTGCAATGAGAAGCCTGTGCACCACAAGAAAGACTAGTCCCCACTGGCCACAACTAGAGAAAGCCCGTGCACAGCAATGAAGACCCAATGCAGCCAAAATAAATTTAAAAAAAAAAAGAAAGAAAAACCAAGAAATGCAACCAATTTATGTATGTTAATCTTCTATCCTGCTACTTTGCTGAATTTGTTTATCAGTTCTAGTAGTGTTTGTGTGGAATTTTTAGGGTTTCCTTTATATATATTATCATGTCATCTGCATATAGTGACAACTTTACCTCTTCCCTTCCAATTTGGTTAGATTTTATTTCTTTTTCTTGTCTGATCTTTGTGGCTAGGACTTCCAATACTATGTTGAAGAGAAGAGGTGAGAGTGGGCATCCTTGTCTTGTTCCAGATTTTAGCAGGAAGGCTTTCAGCTTATGAACATTGAGTATTATATAGGCTGTGGGTTTGTCATAAATAGCTTTTATTATGTTGAGATATGTTTCCTCTATACCCACTTTGGAAAGTGTTTTTATCATGAATGGATGTTGAAGTTTTTCAAAGGCTTATTCGGCATCTATTGAGATGATCGTTTGTTTTGTGTTTTTCCTTTGTTGATGGGGTGTATCATGTTGATTGATTTGCATATGTTGAAACAACTTTGTGACACTGGGGTGAATCAAATTTGGTCATGGTGTATGATCCTCTTATGTGTTGTCGGATTCGGTTTTCTAATATTCAGTTGAGAATTTTTGCATCCATATTTATCAAAGATATTGGCCTGTAGTTTTCTTTTTTGGTAGTGTCTTTCTCTGTGTTTTTTTTGAAGTCTTTATTGAATTTGTTCCAATATTGCTTCTGTTTTATGTTTTGGTTTCTTGTTTGTGAAGCATGTGGGATCTTAGCTCCAAAACCAGGGATCGAACCCGCACCCCCTGCACTGGAAGGCGAAATCTTAACTGCTGGACCACCAGAAAAGTCCCTATATGTTTTATTTTGTTGTTTTTTTAAGTAAATTTCTTTCTTTCTTCATTTTTGGATGCATTGGGCGTTCGTTGCTGTGCTCGGGCTCTCTCTAGTTACGGTGAGTGGGGGCTACTCTTCGTTGTGGTGTGCAGGCTGTTCATTGCAGTGGCTTCTTTTGTTGCAGATCATGGGCTCTAGGTGCGTGGGCTTCAGCAGTTGTGGCTATCAGGCTCAGTAGTTGTGGCTCGTGGGCTGTAGAGCGGAGGCTCAGTAGTTGTGGCACACAGGCTTAGTTGCTCCGTGGCATGTGGGATCTTTCCAGACCAGGTCTCGAACCTATGTCCCCTGTATTGGCAGACTGATTCTTAACCACTGTGTCACCAGGGAAGTCCCTCCCATCTGTTTTTGATATCAGCGTGATAGTGGCTTCACAGAATGTCTTTGGAAGTATTCCTTACTCTTCAGTCTTTTCGAAGAGTTTGAGAAGAATCAGTGTAAGTTCTGCTTTGTATATTTGGTAGAATTTGCCTGTGAAACCATCTGATCCCGGACTTCTGTTGGTAGGGAGTTTTTTAAAATTACAGATTGTATTTTTTTTTTAATTTTATTTATTTATTTATTTTTGGCTGTGTTGTGTCTTCGTTTCTGTGCAAGGGCTTTCTCTAGTTGCAGCGAGCGGGGGCCACTCTTCATCACGGTGCGTGGGCCTCTCACTATGGCGACCTCTCTTGTTGCAGAGCACGGGCTCCAGACGCGCAGGCTCAGTAGCTGTGGCTCACGGGTCCAGTTGCTCCGCGGCACGTGGGATCTTCCCAGACCAGGGCTCGAATCCGTGTCCCCTGCATTGGCAGGCAGATTCTCAACCACTGCGCCACCAGGGAAGCCCTCTATTTTGCTTTTAGTGGTCAGTATGTTCAAGTTATCTATTTCTTCTTGATTCAGTTTTGTTCGGCTGTAAAAAAACAAAATATATTTTTAGGTTATGTTAGCACCTAAATACTTACCATGTATTAGACCACAAAAGAGTGAAGAAAAAAATATTAAAATATTTTTTCAAATACAAAAAGTATTGAAATGTTTTTAAGAAATTGGGATAATAATACTAATTACAATAATGACAAATTGTTCTGAACTTAAAGACTACTTATATCTAAGATGCATATTATATGCTTATTGTTTTATTGTTTTTAAATACATGGAATGTTTTCTCCTTTCTAATGTAATTCTTTTATTTTACCTGTAGATTGTGAAAAAAATTTAGTTGCACATAATATAAAAAATGACACTTTAATAGGAGATATTAATCCATTTACATTTACTATAGTACTGAAAATACTTAGGTTTAGAGTTCCATGTCACTGAGTGCTCTTTTATATTTATTTATTTTTAAAAAAGATTTAATTTGGGGGGGGGGCATAAATCTTTTATTTATTTATTTATTTAATTTTAACATCTTTATTGGACTATAATTGCTTTACAATGGTGTGTTAGTCTCTGCTTTATAACAAAGTGAATCAGCTATACATATCCATATATCCCCATATCTCCTCCCTGTTGCGTCTCCCTCCCGCCCTCCCTATCCCACCCCTCTAAGTGGTCATAAAGCACTGAGCTGATCCCCCTGTGCTATGCAGCTGTTTCCTACTAGCTAGCTATTTTACATTTGGTAGTATTTATAAGTCCATGCCACTCTCTCACTTCGTCCCAGCTTACCCTTCCCCCTCCCCATGTCCTCAAGTCCATTCTCTATGTCTGCGTCTTTATTCCTGTCCTGTCCCTAGGTTCTTCCCAACCACTTTTTTTCTTCTTTTTTTAGATTCCACATATATGTGTTAGCATACAGTATTTGTTTGTCTCTTTCTGACTTACTTCACTCTGTATGACAGACTCGAGGTCCATCCATCTCACTACAAATAACTCAAATTCATTTCTTTTTATGGCTGAGTAATATTCCACTTTATATTGAAGATGTGCAACATCTTTTTTACCCATTCATCAGTTGATGGACACTTAGGTTGCTTCCATGTCCTGGCTATTGCAAATAGAGCTGCAATGAACATTGTGGAACATGACTCTGTTTGAATTATGGTTTTCTCCAGGTATATGCCCAGTAGTGGGATTGCTGTGTCATATGGTAGTTCTATTTTTAGTTTTTTAAGGAACCTCCCTACTGTTCTCGATAGTGGCTGTATCAATTTACACTCCCACCAACGGTGCAAGAGGGTTCCCTTTTTTCCACACCTCTGCAGCATTTATTGTTTGTAGATTTTTTTGATGATGGCCATTCTTACCTGTGTGTGGTGATACCTCATTGTAATTTCGATTTGCATTTCTCTAATGATCAGTGATGTTGAGCATTCTTTCCTGTGTTTGTGGGCAGTCTGTATATCTTCTTTGGAGAAATGTCTATTTAGGTCTTCTGCCCATTTATGGATTGGGTTTTTTGTTTTTTTGATATTGAGCTGCATGGGCTGCTTGTAAAGTTTGGAGATTAATCCTTTGACAGTTGCTTCGTTGGCAAATATTTTCTCCCATTCTGAGGGTTGCCTTTTCGTCTTGTTTACGTTTTCCTTTGCTGTGCAAAAGATTTTAAGTCTCCTTAGGTCTCATTTGTTTATGTTTCTTTTTAATTTCCATTTCTCTAGGAGGTGGGTCAAAAAGGATCTTGCTGTGATTGATGTCATAGAGTGTTCTGCCTATGTTTTCCTCTAAGAGTTTTATAGTGTCTGGCCTTATATTTAGGTCTTTAATCCATTTTGAGTTAATTTTTGTGTATGGTGTTAGGGAGTCTTCTAATTTCATTCTTTTACCTGTAGCTGTCCAGTTTTCCCAGCACCACTTATTGAAGAGGCTGTGATTTCTCCATTGTATATTCTTGCCTCCTTTATCAAAAATAAGGTGACCATATGGGTATGGGTTTATGTCTCGGCTTTCTCTCCTGTTTCATTGATCTATATTTCTGTTTTTGTGCCAGTACCATACTGTCTTGACTACTGTAGCTTTGTAGTATTGTCTGAAGTCAGGGAGCCTGATTCCTCCAGCTCTGTTTTTCTTCTCAAGATTGCTTTGGCTGTTTGGGGTCTTTTGTGTTTCCATACAAATTGTGAAATTTTTTTGTTCTAGTTCTCTGAAAAATTCCATTGGTAATTTGATAGGGATTGCATTGAATCTGTAGATTGCTTTGGGTAGTAGAGTCATTTTCACAATGTTGAGTCTTCCAATCCAAGAACATGGTATATCTCTGTATCGGTTTGTGTCATCTTTGATTTCTTTCATCAGTGTCTTATAGTTTGTTGAGTAAACGTCTTTTGTCTCCTTAGGTAGGTTTATTCCTAGGTATTTTATTCTTCTTGTTGCAGTGGTAAATGGGAGTGTTTCCTTAATTTCTCTTTCAGATTTTTCATCTTTAGTGTATAGGAATGAAAGAGATATCTGTACATTACTTTTGTATCCTGCAACCTTACCAGATTCTTTGATTGACTCTAGTAGGTTTCTGGTAGCATCTTTAGGATTCTCTATGTATAGTATCATGTCATCTGCAAACAGTGAGAGCTTAACTTCTTCTTTTCCAATTTGGATTCCTTTTATTTCTTTTTCTTCTCTGATTGCTGTAGCTAAAAATTCCAAAAGTGTGTGGAATAATAGTGGTGACAGTGGGCAACCTTGTCTTGTTCCTGATCTTGGTGGAAATGGTTTCACTTTTTCCACCATTGAGAACGATGCTGGCTGTGGGTTTGTCATATATGGCCTTTATTATGTTGAGGAAAGTTCCCTCTCTGCCTACTTTCTGGAGGGTTTTTATGATAAATGGGTGTTTAATATTGTCGAAAGCATTTTCTGCATCTACTGAGATGACCATATGGTTTTTATCCTTCAGTTTTTTAATATGGTGTATCACACTGATTTGCATGTATTGAAGAATCCTTGCATCCCTGGGATAAACCCCACTTGATCATGGTGTATGATCCTTTTAAGGCACT
>NW_026871777.1:0-44140 GCF_028564815.1 Eubalaena glacialis | reverse complement strand
ATACCAACAGTAGAGCCCAAAGACCATCATGAGGCATGAGGTTGCTCAGAAGGCACAGATGACACTTTGGGTACACAGTGATTTTCCTCGGAAACTGGTGCAGACGTGAGCGTCCTCAGATATGTGAAAGGCACACCAGCATTACAGCACTTCAGTGGTGAAAGCCTCGGGTCTACTTGTGACCACCAACTTTGCTGATGGAAACACTGCCCCTTACTTTGAGTGTGCCGCTCAGTCGACATTCGCCTTAGCTGAAGCAGTCTGCTGCACGAGCTCCTGGCAAGGAACGGCAGGCGCACTGTTTCTTTCGAGAAAACTCACTCGTCCTCCCGGGCAATTCCTGCAGGGTGTCCAACATGGGCGCCACCCCGTGCCTTTCGTTCAGTTTTCTCGCCCCAAGCCTCCTGCTTCCAAAGGGGCAAAGAATGCTTTAGCCCTCAGGATCCAGTTTCTACGTGCAAAGCCAGCCTGTGGAGCAGCACCTTCTGCCCAGCTACGAGAGAGCCATGCGACACACTAGGCGCTCCTGTGAGGACCCTTTTGTAAGCAGAGGTTCTGCGCGAGGTGACGTGCCTAGTCACCACAGTGCTTCAGTCAGGCGATGTCGACTTTGGAACTTTCAATCGCCCAGCAGTGCTTCGGGAGAGGGGTCCATCATATCAGACTGGTTGTAAAGTCACATTTCTGCTTGAGGTGAAGGGTCGTCAGCTTTGAGTTCATACAATCAATGTTACTCTCCGGATATGATTCCGGGCAGCTAATATCTAAGCCGGGAGTGTGACATGCATTGCTCATGACACCGGCCCCCACTCTGTTACCAAGACTGGTTTCCAGAGGTGGAGGTCTGGCTCTCCGCCGGAGCAGGCCGTGTGTTGCCCTGCCCTCTGCATGCACAGAGTGGAGGCCAACGACCCATGTGGCTGGAGCTCACTCAGAAGCCGCAGTTGACACTTTGGGTACACCGTGTTCTTCCATGACCTGGGTCCAGGCGCGAGAGACCCTGCAGTCCTGAGAGGCCTACCAGTGTTAAAGCAGTACCTTCACTAAGGCTTCTCAGACAGAGCTGCACTCCCAACACTTTTCACGGCTCTCGAGGACTTTCCTTTGGCAGCATGCGGGCAGGTTTCCGAACCACTAGCCAAGAAGGCTTTGGGATGAGCTCCTAGCGAGGAACTAACTGCCCACACCCCCTCGTTCTTGCGAGAAAACTCACTCTTCCTCACTTTGCCTCCCCGGGAACTCCTACGGTGAGTACAAGACGGGCAACAGGACCCTTTTTCAGGCAGCTCTGAGCTCCCAGCTCTCCGGGTTGCCAACGGGACAGATTTCGCTTTTCTCGTCCGGCCTCCTTTTCACGGTTGCCACACAGCTCATGTAGTTGACGTCCCGGGAACCAAAGGAGGCCCGTGTCACATACTGTACTTCTTCGCTGAAAGCGCTTTGGAAAGCCAGTGTTCCTCCTGAAGTAAATTGCGCGAGCCAGTGAACGCCTTCGTTTCGCCTAGGTCATGGTACATCTCCCGAAGGCCTAGCCACCTTCAGAGGACGACTGCCTATTTCTCCCTCTAGAGGTAAAGTCCTGGTGCTGCTTCAGGGAGCAAGAGGTCAGGTATGAAGTCCGAGAACTCACCGTGTAAGCACGGTGGTTTTCCAAAAGCAGCTCAGGGTTACAAAATGAGGCCCCCTTGCATTGCCCAGAAGCCCCGGTATCAACGTGTTCTTCAGGCTTCCTCTAAGCTCTCCAAATCTAGCTCTCCCATGGAGGAAAAACGTTGTTGCCCAGCCTCCTGCATACAAAACAGTAGAGTCCAAAGACCCATGTGGCTGGATGGTGCTCAGCAGGCACAGATGCCACTTTTGGTACACAGGGACCTTCCTTGGAATACGGTGCAGACGCTCGCATCCTCAGACTTTGAAAGGCACACCCGCATTTACAGCACTTTAGTGGGGAAGGCCTCTTTGAAACTGCTGACTGCGACTCTGCTGGTGGAAACACTGCACCTTACTTTGACTCTGGCGCTCGGCTGACATTCGCCATAGATAAAGTCCTGTGCTGGATGTGCTCCTAGCAAGGCATTGCAAGCACTCTGTTTCTTTGGGCAAAGTCTCCGTTCCTCCCCGGGTATTCCTGCAGGGTTGAGAAAGTTGGCGACCACAGTGCTTTTCATGAAGCACTGATCATCCAAAACACGGACTTTCCTTGCAACACGCGGGCAAGTTTCCTTATGACTAGCCAAGAAGGCTTTGGGATGAGAACCTAGCAAGGAACGGCACGCACTCCGGTTCTTCCAAGAAAATTCACTCGGCCTCAGGTTACCTCTCAGGGTAATCCTGGGGTGAATAGAAGACCGGCAACAGGACTGTTTCTCAGGCGGCTCTGAGGACACATCTCTCTGCTTTGTCACTGGGGCAAATTGTGCTGTTCCCGTCCCTCTCCACTTTCACGGTTGACACCTAGCTCATGTACCTGAAGTCCACAAGCAGGTGAAAGAGACATGCCACACACATGTGCCCTTCCATGAAAACACTTTGGCAAGCAGGAGTCCTCCTGAGGTGAATGGTGTGAGCCAGTGAATGATCTAGTTTCACCTACATCACCGTGGATCTTGCAAAGGCCTGACAGTCTTCAAAGGCTGAGAGCACATGTCTCCAGCTGGATCTGAAGTCGACGTGATGCATGCGAGGGGAAGACGTCAGCTATGAATTCTGAGAACACTTGCCATGGCGGTGTTTGTTCCAGTGCAGCTCAGGTTTACAAACTGGGGTCCCCTTGCATTGCCCAGAAGACCAGGGAGAAAACTCGTCCTGAGGATTCTTCCATGCTGTGGCTATCTGGCTCCCCGATGGAGGAAACACATTGCTGCCTGGCCTTCTGCATACCAACAGTAGAGCCCAAAGACCATCATGAGGCATGAGGTTGCTCAGAAGGCACAGATGACACTTTGGGTACACAGTGATTTTCCTCGGAAACTGGTGCAGACGTGAGCGTCCTCAGATATGTGAAAGGCACACCAGCATTACAGCACTTCAGTGGTGAAAGCCTCGGGTCTACTTGTGACCACCAACTTTGCTGATGGAAACACTGCCCCTTACTTTGAGTGTGCCGCTCAGTCGACATTCGCCTTAGCTGAAGCAGTCTGCTGCACGAGCTCCTGGCAAGGAACGGCAGGCGCACTGTTTCTTTCGAGAAAACTCACTCGTCCTCCCGGGCAATTCCTGCAGGGTGTCCAACATGGGCGCCACCCCGTGCCTTTCGTTCAGTTTTCTCGCCCCAAGCCTCCTGCTTCCAAAGGGGCAAAGAATGCTTTAGCCCTCAGGATCCAGTTTCTACGTGCAAAGCCAGCCTGTGGAGCAGCACCTTCTGCCCAGCTACGAGAGAGCCATGCGACACACTAGGCGCTCCTGTGAGGACCCTTTTGTAAGCAGAGGTTCTGCGCGAGGTGACGTGCCTAGTCACCACAGTGCTTCAGTCAGGCGATGTCGACTTTGGAACTTTCAATCGCCCAGCAGTGCTTCGGGAGAGGGGTCCATCATATCAGACTGGTTGTAAAGTCACATTTCTGCTTGAGGTGAAGGGTCGTCAGCTTTGAGTTCATACAATCAATGTTACTCTCCGGATATGATTCCGGGCAGCTAATATCTAAGCCGGGAGTGTGACATGCATTGCTCATGACACCGGCCCCCCACTCTGTTACCAAGACTGGTTTCCAGAGGTGGAGGTCTGGCTCTCCGCCGGAGCAGGCCGTGTGTTGCCCTGCCCTCTGCATGCACAGAGTGGAGGCCAACGACCCATGTGGCTGGAGCTCACTCAGAAGCCGCAGTTGACACTTTGGGTACACCGTGTTCTTCCATGACCTGGGTCCAGGCGCGAGAGACCCTGCAGTCCTGAGAGGCCTACCAGTGTTAAAGCAGTACCTTCACTAAGGCTTCTCAGACAGAGCTGCACTCCCAACACTTTTCACGGCTCTCGAGGACTTTCCTTTGGCAGCATGCGGGCAGGTTTCCGAACCACTAGCCAAGAAGGCTTTGGGATGAGCTCCTAGCGAGGAACTAACTGCCCACACCCCCTCGTTCTTGCGAGAAAACTCACTCTTCCTCACTTTGCCTCCCCGGGAACTCCTACGGTGAGTACAAGACGGGCAACAGGACCCTTTTTCAGGCAGCTCTGAGCTCCCAGCTCTCCGGGTTGCCAACGGGACAGATTTCGCTTTTCTCGTCCGGCCTCCTTTTCACGGTTGCCACACAGCTCATGTAGTTGACGTCCCGGGAACCAAAGGAGGCCCGTGTCACATACTGTACTTCTTCGCTGAAAGCGCTTTGGAAAGCCAGTGTTCCTCCTGAAGTAAATTGCGCGAGCCAGTGAACGCCTTCGTTTCGCCTAGGTCATGGTACATCTCCCGAAGGCCTAGCCACCTTCAGAGGACGACTGCCTATTTCTCCCTCTAGAGGTAAAGTCCTGGTGCTGCTTCAGGGAGCAAGAGGTCAGGTATGAAGTCCGAGAACTCACCGTGTAAGCACGGTGGTTTTCCAAAAGCAGCTCAGGGTTACAAAATGAGGCCCCCTTGCATTGCCCAGAAGCCCCGGTATCAACGTGTTCTTCAGGCTTCCTCTAAGCTCTCCAAATCTAGCTCTCCCATGGAGGAAAAACGTTGTTGCCCAGCCTCCTGCATACAAAACAGTAGAGTCCAAAGACCCATGTGGCTGGATGGTGCTCAGCAGGCACAGATGCCACTTTTGGTACACAGGGACCTTCCTTGGAATACGGTGCAGACGCTCGCATCCTCAGACTTTGAAAGGCACACCCGCATTTACAGCACTTTAGTGGGGAAGGCCTCTTTGAAACTGCTGACTGCGACTCTGCTGGTGGAAACACTGCACCTTACTTTGACTCTGGCGCTCGGCTGACATTCGCCATAGATAAAGTCCTGTGCTGGATGTGCTCCTAGCAAGGCATTGCAAGCACTCTGTTTCTTTGGGCAAAGTCTCCGTTCCTCCCGGGTATTCCTGCAGGGTTGAGAAAGTTGGCGACCACAGTGCTTTTCATGAAGCACTGATCATCCAAAACACGGACTTTCCTTGCAACACGCGGGCAAGTTTCCTTATGACTAGCCAAGAAGGCTTTGGGATGAGAACCTAGCAAGGAACGGCACGCACTCCGGTTCTTCCAAGAAAATTCACTCGGCCTCAGGTTACCTCTCAGGGTAATCCTGGGGTGAATAGAAGACCGGCAACAGGACTGTTTCTCAGGCGGCTCTGAGGACACATCTCTCTGCTTTGTCACTGGGGCAAATTGTGCTGTTCCCGTCCCTCTCCACTTTCACGGTTGACACCTAGCTCATGTACCTGAAGTCCACAAGCAGGTGAAAGAGACATGCCACACACATGTGCCCTTCCATGAAAACACTTTGGCAAGCAGGAGTCCTCCTGAGGTGAATGGTGTGAGCCAGTGAATGATCTAGTTTCACCTACATCACCGTGGATCTTGCAAAGGCCTGACAGTCTTCAAAGGCTGAGAGCACATGTCTCCAGCTGGATCTGAAGTCGACGTGATGCATGCGAGGGGAAGACGTCAGCTATGAATTCTGAGAACACTTGCCATGGCGGTGTTTGTTCCAGTGCAGCTCAGGTTTACAAACTGGGGTCCCCTTGCATTGCCCAGAAGACCAGGGAGAAAACTCGTCCTGAGGATTCTTCCATGCTGTGGCTATCTGGCTCCCACGATGGAGGAAACACATTGCTGCCTGGCCTTCTGCATACCAACAGTAGAGCCCAAAGACCATCATGAGGCATGAGGTTGCTCAGAAGGCACAGATGACACTTTGGGTACACAGTGATTTTCCTCGGAAACTGGTGCAGACGTGAGCGTCCTCAGATATGTGAAAGGCACACCAGCATTACAGCACTTCAGTGGTGAAAGCCTCGGGTCTACTTGTGACCACCAACTTTGCTGATGGAAACACTGCCCCTTACTTTGAGTGTGCCGCTCAGTCGACATTCGCCTTAGCTGAAGCAGTCTGCTGCACGAGCTCCTGGCAAGGAACGGCAGGCGCACTGTTTCTTTCGAGAAAACTCACTCGTCCTCCCGGGCAATTCCTGCAGGGTGTCCAACATGGGCGCCACCCCGTGCCTTTCGTTCAGTTTTCTCGCCCCAAGCCTCCTGCTTCCAAAGGGGCAAAGAATGCTTTAGCCCTCAGGATCCAGTTTCTACGTGCAAAGCCAGCCTGTGGAGCAGCACCTTCTGCCCAGCTACGAGAGAGCCATGCGACACACTAGGCGCTCCTGTGAGGACCCTTTTGTAAGCAGAGGTTCTGCGCGAGGTGACGTGCCTAGTCACCACAGTGCTTCAGTCAGGCGATGTCGACTTTGGAACTTTCAATCGCCCAGCAGTGCTTCGGGAGAGGGGTCCATCATATCAGACTGGTTGTAAAGTCACATTTCTGCTTGAGGTGAAGGGTCGTCAGCTTTGAGTTCATACAATCAATGTTACTCTCCGGATATGATTCCGGGCAGCTAATATCTAAGCCGGGAGTGTGACATGCATTGCTCATGACACCGGCCCCCACTCTGTTACCAAGACTGGTTTCCAGAGGTGGAGGTCTGGCTCTCCGCCGGAGCAGGCCGTGTGTTGCCCTGCCCTCTGCATGCACAGAGTGGAGGCCAACGACCCATGTGGCTGGAGCTCACTCAGAAGCCGCAGTTGACACTTTGGGTACACCGTGTTCTTCCATGACCTGGGTCCAGGCGCGAGAGACCCTGCAGTCCTGAGAGGCCTACCAGTGTTAAAGCAGTACCTTCACTAAGGCTTCTCAGACAGAGCTGCACTCCCAACACTTTTCACGGCTCTCGAGGACTTTCCTTTGGCAGCATGCGGGCAGGTTTCCGAACCACTAGCCAAGAAGGCTTTGGGATGAGCTCCTAGCGAGGAACTAACTGCCCACACCCCCTCGTTCTTGCGAGAAAACTCACTCTTCCTCACTTTGCCTCCCCGGGAACTCCTACGGTGAGTACAAGACGGGCAACAGGACCCTTTTTCAGGCAGCTCTGAGCACCCAGCTCTCCGGGTTGCCAACGGGACAGATTTCGCTTTTCTCGTCCGGCCTCCTTTTCACGGTTGCCACACAGCTCATGTAGTTGACGTCCCGGGAACCAAAGGAGGCCCGTGTCACATACTGTACTTCTTCGCTGAAAGCGCTTTGGAAAGCCAGTGTTCCTCCTGAAGTAAATTGCGCGAGCCAGTGAACGCCTTCGTTTCGCCTAGGTCATGGTACATCTCCCGAAGGCCTAGCCACCTTCAGAGGACGACTGCCTATTTCTCCCTCTAGAGGTAAAGTCCTGGTGCTGCTTCAGGGAGCAAGAGGTCAGGTATGAAGTCCGAGAACTCACCGTGTAAGCACGGTGGTTTTCCAAAAGCAGCTCAGGGTTACAAAATGAGGCCCCCTTGCATTGCCCAGAAGCCCCGGTATCAACGTGTTCTTCAGGCTTCCTCTAAGCTCTCCAAATCTAGCTCTCCCATGGAGGAAAAACGTTGTTGCCCAGCCTCCTGCATACAAAACAGTAGAGTCC
Organism: Eubalaena glacialis; assembly: GCF_028564815.1. NCBI lineage: Eukaryota > Metazoa > Chordata > Mammalia > Artiodactyla > Balaenidae > Eubalaena > Eubalaena glacialis. The sequence continues at coordinate 36,577 of NW_026871777.1, read as the reverse complement.
AAAGACCCATGTGGCTGGATGGTGCTCAGCAGGCACAGATGCCACTTTTGGTACACAGGGACCTTCCTTGGAATACGGTGCAGACGCTCGCATCCTCAGACTTTGAAAGGCACACCCGCATTTACAGCACTTTAGTGGGGAAGGCCTCTTTGAAACTGCTGACTGCGACTCTGCTGGTGGAAACACTGCACCTTACTTTGACTCTGGCGCTCGGCTGACATTCGCCATAGATAAAGTCCTGTGCTGGATGTGCTCCTAGCAAGGCATTGCAAGCACTCTGTTTCTTTGGGCAAAGTCTCCGTTCCTCCCCGGGTATTCCTGCAGGGTTGAGAAAGTTGGCGACCACAGTGCTTTTCATGAAGCACTGATCATCCAAAACACGGACTTTCCTTGCAACACGCGGGCAAGTTTCCTTATGACTAGCCAAGAAGGCTTTGGGATGAGAACCTAGCAAGGAACGGCACGCACTCCGGTTCTTCCAAGAAAATTCACTCGGCCTCAGGTTACCTCTCAGGGTAATCCTGGGGTGAATAGAAGACCGGCAACAGGACTGTTTCTCAGGCGGCTCTGAGGACACATCTCTCTGCTTTGTCACTGGGGCAAATTGTGCTGTTCCCGTCCCTCTCCACTTTCACGGTTGACACCTAGCTCATGTACCTGAAGTCCACAAGCAGGTGAAAGAGACATGCCACACACATGTGCCCTTCCATGAAAACACTTTGGCAAGCAGGAGTCCTCCTGAGGTGAATGGTGTGAGCCAGTGAATGATCTAGTTTCACCTACATCACCGTGGATCTTGCAAAGGCCTGACAGTCTTCAAAGGCTGAGAGCACATGTCTCCAGCTGGATCTGAAGTCGACGTGATGCATGCGAGGGGAAGACGTCAGCTATGAATTCTGAGAACACTTGCCATGGCGGTGTTTGTTCCAGTGCAGCTCAGGTTTACAAACTGGGGTCCCCTTGCATTGCCCAGAAGACCAGGGAGAAAACTCGTCCTGAGGATTCTTCCATGCTGTGGCTATCTGGCTCCCCGATGGAGGAAACACATTGCTGCCTGGCCTTCTGCATACCAACAGTAGAGCCCAAAGACCATCATGAGGCATGAGGTTGCTCAGAAGGCACAGATGACACTTTGGGTACACAGTGATTTTCCTCGGAAACTGGTGCAGACGTGAGCGTCCTCAGATATGTGAAAGGCACACCAGCATTACAGCACTTCAGTGGTGAAAGCCTCGGGTCTACTTGTGACCACCAACTTTGCTGATGGAAACACTGCCCCTTACTTTGAGTGTGCCGCTCAGTCGACATTCGCCTTAGCTGAAGCAGTCTGCTGCACGAGCTCCTGGCAAGGAACGGCAGGCGCACTGTTTCTTTCGAGAAAACTCACTCGTCCTCCCGGGCAATTCCTGCAGGGTGTCCAACATGGGCGCCACCCCGTGCCTTTCGTTCAGTTTTCTCGCCCCAAGCCTCCTGCTTCCAAAGGGGCAAAGAATGCTTTAGCCCTCAGGATCCAGTTTCTACGTGCAAACCCAGCCTGTGGAGCAGCACCTTCTGCCCAGCTACGAGAGAGCCATGCGACACACTAGGCGCTCCTGTGAGGACCCTTTTGTAAGCAGAGGTTCTGCGCGAGGTGACGTGCCTAGTCACCACAGTGCTTCAGTCAGGCGATGTCGACTTTGGAACTTTCAATCGCCCAGCAGTGCTTCGGGAGAGGGGTCCATCATATCAGACTGGTTGTAAAGTCACATTTCTGCTTGAGGTGAAGGGTCGTCAGCTTTGAGTTCATACAATCAATGTTACTCTCCGGATATGATTCCGGGCAGCTAATATCTAAGCCGGGAGTGTGACATGCATTGCTCATGACACCGGCCCCCACTCTGTTACCAAGACTGGTTTCCAGAGGTGGAGGTCTGGCTCTCCGCCGGAGCAGGCCGTGTGTTGCCCTGCCCTCTGCATGCACAGAGTGGAGGCCAACGACCCATGTGGCTGGAGCTCACTCAGAAGCCGCAGTTGACACTTTGGGTACACCGTGTTCTTCCATGACCTGGGTCCAGGCGCGAGAGACCCTGCAGTCCTGAGAGGCCTACCAGTGTTAAAGCAGTACCTTCACTAAGGCTTCTCAGACAGAGCTGCACTCCCAACACTTTTCACGGCTCTCGAGGACTTTCCTTTGGCAGCATGCGGGCAGGTTTCCGAACCACTAGCCAAGAAGGCTTTGGGATGAGCTCCTAGCGAGGAACTAACTGCCCACACCCCCTCGTTCTTGCGAGAAAACTCACTCTTCCTCACTTTGCCTCCCCGGGAACTCCTACGGTGAGTACAAGACGGGCAACAGGACCCTTTTTCAGGCAGCTCTGAGCTCCCAGCTCTCCGGGTTGCCAACGGGACAGATTTCGCTTTTCTCGTCCGGCCTCCTTTTCACGGTTGCCACACAGCTCATGTAGTTGACGTTCCGGGAACCAAAGGAGGCCCGTGTCACATACTGTACTTCTTCGCTGAAAGCGCTTTGGAAAGCCAGTGTTCCTCCTGAAGTAAATTGCGCGAGCCAGTGAACGCCTTCGTTTCGCCTAGGTCATGGTACATCTCCCGAAGGCCTAGCCACCTTCAGAGGACGACTGCCTATTTCTCCCTCTAGAGGTAAAGTCCTGGTGCTGCTTCAGGGAGCAAGAGGTCAGGTATGAAGTCCGAGAACTCACCGTGTAAGCACGGTGGTTTTCCAAAAGCAGCTCAGGGTTACAAAATGAGGCCCCCTTGCATTGCCCAGAAGCCCCGGTATCAACGTGTTCTTCAGGCTTCCTCTAAGCTCTCCAAATCTAGCTCTCCCATGGAGGAAAAACGTTGTTGCCCAGCCTCCTGCATACAAAACAGTAGAGTCCAAAGACCCATGTGGCTGGATGGTGCTCAGCAGGCACAGATGCCACTTTTGGTACACAGGGACCTTCCTTGGAATACGGTGCAGACGCTCGCATCCTCAGACTTTGAAAGGCACACCCGCATTTACAGCACTTTAGTGGGGAAGGCCTCTTTGAAACTGCTGACTGCGACTCTGCTGGTGGAAACACTGCACCTTACTTTGACTCTGGCGCTCGGCTGACATTCGCCATAGATAAAGTCCTGTGCTGGATGTGCTCCTAGCAAGGCATTGCAAGCACTCTGTTTCTTTGGGCAAAGTCTCCGTTCCTCCCCGGGCATTCCTGCAGGGTTGAGAAAGTTGGCGACCACAGTGCTTTTCATGAAGCACTGATCATCCAAAACACGGACTTTCCTTGCAACACGCGGGCAAGTTTCCTTATGACTAGCCAAGAAGGCTTTGGGATGAGAACCTAGCAAGGAACGGCACGCACTCCGGTTCTTCCAAGAAAATTCACTCGGCCTCAGGTTACCTCTCAGGGTAATCCTGGGGTGAATAGAAGACCGGCAACAGGACTGTTTCTCAGGCAGCTCTGAGGACACATCTCTCTGCTTTGTCACTGGGGCAAATTGTGCTGTTCCCGTCCCTCTCCACTTTCACGGTTGACACCTAGCTCATGTACCTGAAGTCCACAAGCAGGTGAAAGAGACATGCCACACACATGTGCCCTTCCATGAAAACACCTTGGCAAGCAGGAGTCCTCCTGAGGTGAATGGTGTGAGCCAGTGAATGATCTAGTTTCACCTACATCACCGTGGATCTTGCAAAGGCCTGACAGTCTTCAAAGGCTGAGAGCACATGTCTCCAGCTGGATCTGAAGTCGACGTGATGCATGCGAGGGGAAGACGTCAGCTATGAATTCTGAGAACACTTGCCATGGCGGTGTTTGTTCCAGTGCAGCTCAGGTTTACAAACTGGGGTCCCCTTGCATTGCCCAGAAGACCAGGGAGAAAACTCGTCCTGAGGATTCTTCCATGCTGTGGCTATCTGGCTCCCCGATGGAGGAAACACATTGCTGCCTGGCCTTCTGCATACCAACAGTAGAGCCCAAAGACCATCATGAGGCATGAGGTTGCTCAGAAGGCACAGATGACACTTTGGGTACACAGTGATTTTCCTCGGAAACTGGTGCAGACGTGAGCGTCCTCAGATATGTGAAAGGCACACCAGCATTACAGCACTTCAGTGGTGAAAGCCTCGGGTCTACTTGTGACCACCAACTTTGCTGATGGAAACACTGCCCCTTACTTTGAGTGTGCCGCTCAGTCGACATTCGCCTTAGCTGAAGCAGTCTGCTGCACGAGCTCCTGGCAAGGAACGGCAGGCGCACTGTTTCTTTCGAGAAAACTCACTCGTCCTCCCGGGCAATTCCTGCAGGGTGTCCAACATGGGCGCCACCCCGTGCCTTTCGTTCAGTTTTCTCGCCCCAAGCCTCCTGCTTCCAAAGGGGCAAAGAATGCTTTAGCCCTCAGGATCCAGTTTCTACGTGCAAAGCCAGCCTGTGGAGCAGCACCTTCTGCCCAGCTACGAGAGAGCCATGCGACACACTAGGCGCTCCTGTGAGGACCCTTTTGTAAGCAGAGGTTCTGCGCGAGGTGACGTGCCTAGTCACCACAGTGCTTCAGTCAGGCGATGTCGACTTTGGAACTTTCAATCGCCCAGCAGTGCTTCGGGAGAGGGGTCCATCATATCAGACTGGTTGTAAAGTCACATTTCTGCTTGAGGTGAAGGGTCGTCAGCTTTGAGTTCATACAATCAATGTTACTCTCCGGATATGATTCCGGGCAGCTAATATCTAAGCCGGGAGTGTGACATGCATTGCTCATGACACCGGCCCCCACTCTGTTACCAAGACTGGTTTCCAGAGGTGGAGGTCTGGCTCTCCGCCGGAGCAGGCCGTGTGTTGCCCTGCCCTCTGCATGCACAGAGTGGAGGCCAACGACCCATGTGGCTGGAGCTCACTCAGAAGCCGCAGTTGACACTTTGGGTACACCGTGTTCTTCCATGACCTGGGTCCAGGCGCGAGAGACCCTGCAGTCCTGAGAGGCCTACCAGTGTTAAAGCAGTACCTTCACTAAGGCTTCTCAGACAGAGCTGCACTCCCAACACTTTTCACGGCTCTCGAGGACTTTCCTTTGGCAGCATGCGGGCAGGTTTCCGAACCACTAGCCAAGAAGGCTTTGGGATGAGCTCCTAGCGAGGAACTAACTGCCCACACCCCCTCGTTCTTGCGAGAAAACTCACTCTTCCTCACTTTGCCTCCCCGGGAACTCCTACGGTGAGTACAAGACGGGCAACAGGACCCTTTTTCAGGCAGCTCTGAGCTCCCAGCTCTCCGGGTTGCCAACGGGACAGATTTCGCTTTTCTCGTCCGGCCTCCTTTTCACGGTTGCCACACAGCTCATGTAGTTGACGTTCCGGGAACCAAAGGAGGCCCGTGTCACATACTGTACTTCGCTGAAAGCGCTTTGGAAAGCCAGTGTTCCTCCTGAAGTAAATTGCGCGAGCCAGTGAACGCCTTCGTTTCGCCTAGGTCATGGTACATCTCCCGAAGGCCTAGCCACCTTCAGAGGACGACTGCCTATTTCTCCCTCTAGAGGTAAAGTCCTGGTGCTGCTTCAGGGAGCAAGAGGTCAGGTATGAAGTCCGAGAACTCACCGTGTAAGCACGGTGGTTTTCCAAAAGCAGCTCAGGGTTACAAAATGAGGCCCCCTTGCATTGCCCAGAAGCCCCGGTATCAACGTGTTCTTCAGGCTTCCTCTAAGCTCTCCAAATCTAGCTCTCCCATGGAGGAAAAACGTTGTTGCCCAGCCTCCTGCATACAAAACAGTAGAGTCCAAAGACCCATGTGGCTGGATGGTGCTCAGCAGGCACAGATGCCACTTTTGGTACACAGGGACCTTCCTTGGAATACGGTGCAGACGCTCGCATCCTCAGACTTTGAAAGGCACACCCGCATTTACAGCACTTTAGTGGGGAAGGCCTCTTTGAAACTGCTGACTGCGACTCTGCTGGTGGAAACACTGCACCTTACTTTGACTCTGGCGCTCGGCTGACATTCGCCATAGATAAAGTCCTGTGCTGGATGTGCTCCTAGCAAGGCATTGCAAGCACTCTGTTTCTTTGGGCAAAGTCTCCGTTCCTCCCCGGGCATTCCTGCAGGGTTGAGAAAGTTGGCGACCACAGTGCTTTTCATGAAGCACTGATCATCCAAAACACGGACTTTCCTTGCAACACGCGGGCAAGTTTCCTTATGACTAGCCAAGAAGGCTTTGGGATGAGAACCTAGCAAGGAACGGCACGCACTCCGGTTCTTCCAAGAAAATTCACTCGGCCTCAGGTTACCTCTCAGGGTAATCCTGGGGTGAATAGAAGACCGGCAACAGGACTGTTTCTCAGGCAGCTCTGAGGACACATCTCTCTGCTTTGTCACTGGGGCAAATTGTGCTGTTCCCGTCCCTCTCCACTTTCACGGTTGACACCTAGCTCATGTACCTGAAGTCCACAAGCAGGTGAAAGAGACATGCCACACACATGTGCCCTTCCATGAAAACACCTTGGCAAGCAGGAGTCCTCCTGAGGTGAATGGTGTGAGCCAGTGAATGATCTAGTTTCACCTACATCACCGTGGATCTTGCAAAGGCCTGACAGTCTTCAAAGGCTGAGAGCACATGTCTCCAGCTGGATCTGAAGTCGACGTGATGCATGCGAGGGGAAGACGTCAGCTATGAATTCTGAGAACACTTGCCATGGCGGTGTTTGTTCCAGTGCAGCTCAGGTTTACAAACTGGGGTCCCCTTGCATTGCCCAGAAGACCAGGGAGAAAACTCGTCCTGAGGATTCTTCCATGCTGTGGCTATCTGGCTCCCCGATGGAGGAAACACATTGCTGCCTGGCCTTCTGCATACCAACAGTAGAGCCCAAAGACCATCATGAGGCATGAGGTTGCTCAGAAGGCACAGATGACACTTTGGGTACACAGTGATTTTCCTCGGAAACTGGTGCAGACGTGAGCGTCCTCAGATATGTGAAAGGCACACCAGCATTACAGCACTTCAGTGGTGAAAGCCTCGGGTCTACTTGTGACCACCAACTTTGCTGATGGAAACACTGCCCCTTACTTTGAGTGTGCCGCTCAGTCGACATTCGCCTTAGCTGAAGCAGTCTGCTGCACGAGCTCCTGGCAAGGAACGGCAGGCGCACTGTTTCTTTCGAGAAAACTCACTCGTCCTCCCGGGCAATTCCTGCAGGGTGTCCAACATGGGCGCCACCCCGTGCCTTTCGTTCAGTTTTCTCGCCCCAAGCCTCCTGCTTCCAAAGGGGCAAAGAATGCTTTAGCCCTCAGGATCCAGTTTCTACGTGCAAAGCCAGCCTGTGGAGCAGCACCTTCTGCCCAGCTACGAGAGAGCCATGCGACACACTAGGCGCTCCTGTGAGGACCCTTTTGTAAGCAGAGGTTCTGCGCGAGGTGACGTGCCTAGTCACCACAGTGCTTCAGTCAGGCGATGTCGACTTTGGAACTTTCAATCGCCCAGCAGTGCTTCGGGAGAGGGGTCCATCATATCAGACTGGTTGTAAAGTCACATTTCTGCTTGAGGTGAAGGGTCGTCAGCTTTGAGTTCATACAATCAATGTTACTCTCCGGATATGATTCCGGGCAGCTAATATCTAAGCCGGGAGTGTGACATGCATTGCTCATGACACCGGCCCCCACTCTGTTACCAAGACTGGTTTCCAGAGGTGGAGGTCTGGCTCTCCGCCGGAGCAGGCCGTGTGTTGCCCTGCCCTCTGCATGCACAGAGTGGAGGCCAACGACCCATGTGGCTGGAGCTCACTCAGAAGCCGCAGTTGACACTTTGGGTACACCGTGTTCTTCCATGACCTGGGTCCAGGCGCGAGAGACCCTGCAGTCCTGAGAGGCCTACCAGTGTTAAAGCAGTACCTTCACTAAGGCTTCTCAGACAGAGCTGCACTCCCAACACTTTTCACGGCTCTCGAGGACTTTCCTTTGGCAGCATGCGGGCAGGTTTCCGAACCACTAGCCAAGAAGGCTTTGGGATGAGCTCCTAGCGAGGAACTGCCCACACCCCCTCGTTCTTGCGAGAAAACTCACTCTTCCTCACTTTGCCTCCCCGGGAACTCCTACGGTGAGTACAAGACGGGCAACAGGACCCTTTTTCAGGCAGCTCTGAGCACCCAGCTCTCCGGGTTGCCAACGGGACAGATTTCGCTTTTCTCGTCCGGCCTCCTTTTCACGGTTGCCACACAGCTCATGTAGTTGACGTTCCGGGAACCAAAGGAGGCCCGTGTCACATACTGTACTTCTTCGCTGAAAGCGCTTTGGAAAGCCAGTGTTCCTCCTGAAGTAAATTGCGCGAGCCAGTGAACGCCTTCGTTTCGCCTAGGTCATGGTACATCTCCCGAAGGCCTAGCCACCTTCAGAGGACGACTGCCTATTTCTCCCTCTAGAGGTAAAGTCCTGGTGCTGCTTCAGGGAGCAAGAGGTCAGGTATGAAGTCCGAGAACTCACCGTGTAAGCACGGTGGTTTTCCAAAAGCAGCTCAGGGTTACAAAATGAGGCCCCCTTGCATTGCCCAGAAGCCCCGGTATCAACGTGTTCTTCAGGCTTCCTCTAAGCTCTCCAAATCTAGCTCTCCCATGGAGGAAAAACGTTGTTGCCCAGCCTCCTGCATACAAAACAGTAGAGTCCAAAGACCCATGTGGCTGGATGGTGCTCAGCAGGCACAGATGCCACTTTTGGTACACAGGGACCTTCCTTGGAATACGGTGCAGACGCTCGCATCCTCAGACTTTGAAAGGCACACCCGCATTTACAGCACTTTAGTGGGGAAGGCCTCTTTGAAACTGCTGACTGCGACTCTGCTGGTGGAAACACTGCACCTTACTTTGACTCTGGCGCTCGGCTGACATTCGCCATAGATAAAGTCCTGTGCTGGATGTGCTCCTAGCAAGGCATTGCAAGCACTCTGTTTCTTTGGGCAAAGTCTCCGTTCCTCCCCGGGCATTCCTGCAGGGTTGAGAAAGTTGGCGACCACAGTGCTTTTCATGAAGCACTGATCATCCAAAACACGGACTTTCCTTGCAACACGCGGGCAAGTTTCCTTATGACTAGCCAAGAAGGCTTTGGGATGAGAACCTAGCAAGGAACGGCACGCACTCCGGTTCTTCCAAGAAAATTCACTCGGCCTCAGGTTACCTCTCAGGGTAATCCTGGGGTGAATAGAAGACCGGCAACAGGACTGTTTCTCAGGCAGCTCTGAGGACACATCTCTCTGCTTTGTCACTGGGGCAAATTGTGCTGTTCCCGTCCCTCTCCACTTTCACGGTTGACACCTAGCTCATGTACCTGAAGTCCACAAGCAGGTGAAAGAGACATGCCACACACATGTGCCCTTCCATGAAAACACCTTGGCAAGCAGGAGTCCTCCTGAGGTGAATGGTGTGAGCCAGTGAATGATCTAGTTTCACCTACATCACCGTGGATCTTGCAAAGGCCTGACAGTCTTCAAAGGCTGAGAGCACATGTCTGCAGCTGGATCTGAAGTCGACGTGATGCATGCGAGGGGAAGACGTCAGCTATGAATTCTGAGAACACTTGCCATGGCGGTGTTTGTTCCAGTGCAGCTCAGGTTTACAAACTGGGGTCCCCTTGCATTGCCCAGAAGACCAGGGAGAAAACTCGTCCTGAGGATTCTTCCATGCTGTGGCTATCTGGCTCCCCGATGGAGGAAACACATTGCTGCCTGGCCTTCTGCATACCAACAGTAGAGCCCAAAGACCATCATGAGGCATGAGGTTGCTCAGAAGGCACAGATGACACTTTGGGTACACAGTGATTTTCCTCGGAAACTGGTGCAGACGTGAGCGTCCTCAGATATGTGAAAGGCACACCAGCATTACAGCACTTCAGTGGTGAAAGCCTCGGGTCTCCTTGTGACCACCAACTTTGCTGATGGAAACACTGCCCCTTACTTTGAGTGTGCCGCTCAGTCGACATTCGCCTTAGCTGAAGCAGTCTGCTGCACGAGCTCCTGGCAAGGAACGGCAGGCGCACTGTTTCTTTCGAGAAAACTCACTCGTCCTCCCGGGCAATTCCTGCAGGGTGTCCAACATGGGCGCCACCCCGTGCCTTTCGTTCAGTTTTCTCGCCCCAAGCCTCCTGCTTCCAAAGGGGCAAAGAATGCTTTAGCCCTCAGGATCCAGTTTCTACGTGCAAAGCCAGCCTGTGGAGCAGCACCTTCTGCCCAGCTACGAGAGAGCCATGCGACACACTAGGCGCTCCTGTGAGGACCCTTTTGTAAGCAGAGGTTCTGCGCGAGGTGACGTGCCTAGTCACCACAGTGCTTCAGTCAGGCGATGTCGACTTTGGAACTTTCAATCGCCCAGCAGTGCTTCGGGAGAGGGGTCCATCATATCAGACTGGTTGTAAAGTCACATTTCTGCTTGAGGTGAAGGGTCGTCAGCTTTGAGTTCATACAATCAATGTTACTCTCCGGATATGATTCCGGGCAGCTAATATCTAAGCCGGGAGTGTGACATGCATTGCTCATGACACCGGCCCCCACTCTGTTACCAAGACTGGTTTCCAGAGGTGGAGGTCTGGCTCTCCGCCGGAGCAGGCCGTGTGTTGCCCTGCCCTCTGCATGCACAGAGTGGAGGCCAACGACCCATGTGGCTGGAGCTCACTCAGAAGCCGCAGTTGACACTTTGGGTACACCGTGTTCTTCCATGACCTGGGTCCAGGCGCGAGAGACCCTGCAGTCCTGAGAGGCCTACCAGTGTTAAAGCAGTACCTTCACTAAGGCTTCTCAGACAGAGCTGCACTCCCAACACTTTTCACGGCTCTCGAGGACTTTCCTTTGGCAGCATGCGGGCAGGTTTCCGAACCACTAGCCAAGAAGGCTTTGGGATGAGCTCCTAGCGAGGAACTGCCCACACCCCCTCGTTCTTGCGAGAAAACTCACTCTTCCTCACTTTGCCTCCCCGGGAACTCCTACGGTGAGTACAAGACGGGCAACAGGACCCTTTTTCAGGCAGCTCTGAGCACCCAGCTCTCCGGGTTGCCAACGGGACAGATTTCGCTTTTCTCGTCCGGCCTCCTTTTCACGGTTGCCACACAGCTCATGTAGTTGACGTTCCGGGAACCAAAGGAGGCCCGTGTCACATACTGTACTTCTTCGCTGAAAGCGCTTTGGAAAGCCAGTGTTCCTCCTGAAGTAAATTGCGCGAGCCAGTGAACGCCTTCGTTTCGCCTAGGTCATGGTACATCTCCCGAAGGCCTGGCCACCTTCAGAGGACGACTGCCTATTTCTCCCTCTAGAGGTAAAGTCCTGGTGCTGCTTCAGGGAGCAAGAGGTCAGGTATGAAGTCCGAGAACTCACCGTGTAAGCACGGTGGTTTTCCAAAAGCAGCTCAGGGTTACAAAATGAGGCCCCCTTGCATTGCCCAGAAGCCCCGGTATCAACGTGTTCTTCAGGCTTCCTCTAAGCTCTCCAAATCTAGCTCTCCCATGGAGGAAAAACGTTGTTGCCCAGCCTCCTGCATACAAAACAGTAGAGTCCAAAGACCCATGTGGCTGGATGGTGCTCAGCAGGCACAGATGCCACTTTTGGTACACAGGGACCTTCCTTGGAATACGGTGCAGACGCTCGCATCCTCAGACTTTGAAAGGCACACCCGCATTTACAGCACTTTAGTGGGGAAGGCCTCTTTGAAACTGCTGACTGCGACTCTGCTGGTGGAAACACTGCACCTTACTTTGACTCTGGCGCTCGGCTGACATTCGCCATAGATAAAGTCCTGTGCTGGATGTGCTCCTAGCAAGGCATTGCAAGCACTCTGTTTCTTTGGGCAAAGTCTCCGTTCCTCCCCGGGTATTCCTGCAGGGTTGAGAAAGTTGGCGACCACAGTGCTTTTCATGAAGCACTGATCATCCAAAACACGGACTTTCCTTGCAACACGCGGGCAAGTTTCCTTATGACTAGCCAAGAAGGCTTTGGGATGAGAACCTAGCAAGGAACGGCACGCACTCCGGTTCTTCCAAGAAAATTCACTCGGCCTCAGGTTACCTCTCAGGGTAATCCTGGGGTGAATAGAAGACCGGCAACAGGACTGTTTCTCAGGCAGCTCTGAGGACACATCTCTCTGCTTTGTCACTGGGGCAAATTGTGCTGTTCCCGTCCCTCTCCACTTTCACGGTTGACACCTAGCTCATGTACCTGAAGTCCACAAGCAGGTGAAAGAGACATGCCACACACATGTGCCCTTCCATGAAAACACCTTGGCAAGCAGGAGTCCTCCTGAGGTGAATGGTGTGAGCCAGTGAATGATCTAGTTTCACCTACATCACCGTGGATCTTGCAAAGGCCTGAGAGTCTTCAAAGGCTGAGAGCACATGTCTGCAGCTGGATCTGAAGTCGACGTGATGCATGCGAGGGGAAGACGTCAGCTATGAATTCTGAGAACACTTGCCATGGCGGTGTTTGTTCCAGTGCAGCTCAGGTTTACAAACTGGGGTCCCCTTGCATTGCCCAGAAGACCAGGGAGAAAACTCGTCCTGAGGATTCTTCCATGCTGTGGCTATCTGGCTCCCCGATGGAGGAAACACATTGCTGCCTGGCCTTCTGCATACCAACAGTAGAGCCCAAAGACCATCATGAGGCATGAGGTTGCTCAGAAGGCACAGATGACACTTTGGGTACACAGTGATTTTCCTCGGAAACTGGTGCAGACGTGAGCGTCCTCAGATATGTGAAAGGCACACCAGCATTACAGCACTTCAGTGGTGAAAGCCTCGGGTCTACTTGTGACCACCAACTTTGCTGATGGAAACACTGCCCCTTACTTTGAGTGTGCCGCTCAGTCGACATTCGCCTTAGCTGAAGCAGTCTGCTGCACGAGCTCCTGGCAAGGAACGGCAGGCGCACTGTTTCTTTCGAGAAAACTCACTCGTCCTCCCGGGCAATTCCTGCAGGGTGTCCAACATGGGCGCCACCCCGTGCCTTTCGTTCAGTTTTCTCGCCCCAAGCCTCCTGCTTCCAAAGGGGCAAAGAATGCTTTAGCCCTCAGGATCCAGTTTCTACGTGCAAAGCCAGCCTGTGGAGCAGCACCTTCTGCCCAGCTACGAGAGAGCCATGCGACACACTAGGCGCTCCTGTGAGGACCCTTTTGTAAGCAGAGGTTCTGCGCGAGGTGACGTGCCTAGTCACCACAGTGCTTCAGTCAGGCGATGTCGACTTTGGAACTTTCAATCGCCCAGCAGTGCTTCGGGAGAGGGGTCCATCATATCAGACTGGTTGTAAAGTCACATTTCTGCTTGAGGTGAAGGGTCGTCAGCTTTGAGTTCATACAATCAATGTTACTCTCCGGATATGATTCCGGGCAGCTAATATCTAAGCCGGGAGTGTGACATGCATTGCTCATGACACCGGCCCCCACTCTGTTACCAAGACTGGTTTCCAGAGGTGGAGGTCTGGCTCTCCGCCGGAGCAGGCCGTGTGTTGCCCTGCCCTCTGCATGCACAGAGTGGAGGCCAACGACCCATGTGGCTGGAGCTCACTCAGAAGCCGCAGTTGACACTTTGGGTACACCGTGTTCTTCCATGACCTGGGTCCAGGCGCGAGAGACCCTGCAGTCCTGAGAGGCCTACCAGTGTTAAAGCAGTACCTTCACTAAGGCTTCTCAGACAGAGCTGCACTCCCAACACTTTTCACGGCTCTCGAGGACTTTCCTTTGGCAGCATGCGGGCAGGTTTCCGAACCACTAGCCAAGAAGGCTTTGGGATGAGCTCCTAGCGAGGAACTGCCCACACCCCCTCGTTCTTGCGAGAAAACTCACTCTTCCTCACTTTGCCTCCCCGGGAACTCCTACGGTGAGTACAAGACGGGCAACAGGACCCTTTTTCAGGCAGCTCTGAGCACCCAGCTCTCCGGGTTGCCAACGGGACAGATTTCGCTTTTCTCGTCCGGCCTCCTTTTCACGGTTGCCACACAGCTCATGTAGTTGACGTTCCGGGAACCAAAGGAGGCCCGTGTCACATACTGTACTTCTTCGCTGAAAGCGCTTTGGAAAGCCAGTGTTCCTCCTGAAGTAAATTGCGCGAGCCAGTGAACGCCTTCGTTTCGCCTAGGTCATGGTACATCTCCCGAAGGCCTAGCCACCTTCAGAGGACGACTGCCTATTTCTCCCTCTAGAGGTAAAGTCCTGGTGCTGCTTCAGGGAGCAAGAGGTCAGGTATGAAGTCCGAGAACTCACCGTGTAAGCACGGTGGTTTTCCAAAAGCAGCTCAGGGTTACAAAATGAGGCCCCCTTGCATTGCCCAGAAGCCCCGGTATCAACGTGTTCTTCAGGCTTCCTCTAAGCTCTCCAAATCTAGCTCTCCCATGGAGGAAAAACGTTGTTGCCCAGCCTCCTGCATACAAAACAGTAGAGTCCAAAGACCCATGTGGCTGGATGGTGCTCAGCAGGCACAGATGCCACTTTTGGTACACAGGGACCTTCCTTGGAATACGGTGCAGACGCTCGCATCCTCAGACTTTGAAAGGCACACCCGCATTTACAGCACTTTAGTGGGGAAGGCCTCTTTGAAACTGCTGACTGCGACTCTGCTGGTGGAAACACTGCACCTTACTTTGACTCTGGCGCTCGGCTGACATTCGCCATAGATAAAGTCCTGTGCTGGATGTGCTCCTAGCAAGGCATTGCAAGCACTCTGTTTCTTTGGGCAAAGTCTCCGTTCCTCCCCGGGTATTCCTGCAGGGTTGAGAAAGTTGGCGACCACAGTGCTTTTCATGAAGCACTGATCATCCAAAACACGGACTTTCCTTGCAACACGCGGGCAAGTTTCCTTATGACTAGCCAAGAAGGCTTTGGGATGAGAACCTAGCAAGGAACGGCACGCACTCCGGTTCTTCCAAGAAAATTCACTCGGCCTCAGGTTACCTCTCAGGGTAATCCTGGGGTGAATAGAAGACCGGCAACAGGACTGTTTCTCAGGCAGCTCTGAGGACACATCTCTCTGCTTTGTCACTGGGGCAAATTGTGCTGTTCCCGTCCCTCTCCACTTTCACGGTTGACACCTAGCTCATGTACCTGAAGTCCACAAGCAGGTGAAAGAGACATGCCACACACATGTGCCCTTCCATGAAAACACCTTGGCAAGCAGGAGTCCTCCTGAGGTGAATGGTGTGAGCCAGTGAATGATCTAGTTTCACCTACATCACCGTGGATCTTGCAAAGGCCTGAGAGTCTTCAAAGGCTGAGAGCACATGTCTGCAGCTGGATCTGAAGTCGACGTGATGCATGCGAGGGGAAGACGTCAGCTATGAATTCTGAGAACACTTGCCATGGCGGTGTTTGTTCCAGTGCAGCTCAGGTTTACAAACTGGGGTCCCCTTGCATTGCCCAGAAGACCAGGGAGAAAACTCGTCCTGAGGATTCTTCCATGCTGTGGCTATCTGGCTCCCTGATGGAGGAAACACATTGCTGCCTGGCCTTCTGCATACCAACAGTAGAGCCCAAAGACCATCATGAGGCATGAGGTTGCTCAGAAGGCACAGATGACACTTTGGGTACACAGTGATTTTCCTCGGAAACTGGTGCAGACGTGAGCGTCCTCAGATATGTGAAAGGCACACCAGCATTACAGCACTTCAGTGGTGAAAGCCTCGGGTCTACTTGTGACCACCAACTTTGCTGATGGAAACACTGCCCCTTACTTTGAGTGTGCCGCTCAGTCGACATTCGCCTTAGCTGAAGCAGTCTGCTGCACGAGCTCCTGGCAAGGAACGGCAGGCGCACTGTTTCTTTCGAGAAAACTCACTCGTCCTCCCGGGCAATTCCTGCAGGGTGTCCAACATGGGCGCCACCCCGTGCCTTTCGTTCAGTTTTCTCGCCCCAAGCCTCCTGCTTCCAAAGGGGCAAAGAATGCTTTAGCCCTCAGGATCCAGTTTCTACGTGCAAAGCCAGCCTGTGGAGCAGCACCTTCTGCCCAGCTACGAGAGAGCCATGCGACACACTAGGCGCTCCTGTGAGGACCCTTTTGTAAGCAGAGGTTCTGCGCGAGGTGACGTGCCTAGTCACCACAGTGCTTCAGTCAGGCGATGTCGACTTTGGAACTTTCAATCGCCCAGCAGTGCTTCGGGAGCGGGGTCCATCATATCAGACTGGTTGTAAAGTCACATTTCTGCTTGAGGTGAAGGGTCGTCAGCTTTGAGTTCATACAATCAATGTTACTCTCCGGATATGATTCCGGGCAGCTAATATCTAAGCCGGGAGTGTGACATGCATTGCTCATGACACCGGCCCCCACTCTGTTACCAAGACTGGTTTCCAGAGGTGGAGGTCTGGCTCTCCGCCGGAGCAGGCCGTGTGTTGCCCTGCCCTCTGCATGCACAGAGTGGAGGCCAACGACCCATGTGGCTGGAGCTCACTCAGAAGCCGCAGTTGACACTTTGGGTACACCGTGTTCTTCCATGACCTGGGTCCAGGCGCGAGAGACCCTGCAGTCCTGAGAGGCCTACCAGTGTTAAAGCAGTACCTTCACTAAGGCTTCTCAGACAGAGCTGCACTCCCAACACTTTTCACGGCTCTCGAGGACTTTCCTTTGGCAGCATGCGGGCAGGTTTCCGAACCACTAGCCAAGAAGGCTTTGGGATGAGCTCCTAGCGAGGAACTGCCCACACCCCCTCGTTCTTGCGAGAAAACTCACTCTTCCTCACTTTGCCTCCCCGGGAACTCCTACGGTGAGTACAAGACGGGCAACAGGACCCTTTTTCAGGCAGCTCTGAGCACCCAGCTCTCCGGGTTGCCAACGGGACAGATTTCGCTTTTCTCGTCCGGCCTCCTTTTCACGGTTGCCACACAGCTCATGTAGTTGACGTTCCGGGAACCAAAGGAGGCCCGTGTCACATACTGTACTTCTTCGCTGAAAGCGCTTTGGAAAGCCAGTGTTCCTCCTGAAGTAAATTGCGCGAGCCAGTGAACGCCTTCGTTTCGCCTAGGTCATGGTACATCTCCCGAAGGCCTGGCCACCTTCAGAGGACGACTGCCTATTTCTCCCTCTAGAGGTAAAGTCCTGGTGCTGCTTCAGGGAGCAAGAGGTCAGGTATGAAGTCCGAGAACTCACCGTGTAAGCACGGTGGTTTTCCAAAAGCAGCTCAGGGTTACAAAATGAGGCCCCCTTGCATTGCCCAGAAGCCCCGGTATCAACGTGTTCTTCAGGCTTCCTCTAAGCTCTCCAAATCTAGCTCTCCCATGGAGGAAAAACGTTGTTGCCCAGCCTCCTGCATACAAAACAGTAGAGTCCAAAGACCCATGTGGCTGGATGGTGCTCAGCAGGCACAGATGCCACTTTTGGTACACAGGGACCTTCCTTGGAATACGGTGCAGACGCTCGCATCCTCAGACTTTGAAAGGCACACCCGCATTTACAGCACTTTAGTGGGGAAGGCCTCTTTGAAACTGCTGACTGCGACTCTGCTGGTGGAAACACTGCACCTTACTTTGACTCTGGCGCTCGGCTGACATTCGCCATAGATAAAGTCCTGTGCTGGATGTGCTCCTAGCAAGGCATTGCAAGCACTCTGTTTCTTTGGGCAAAGTCTCCGTTCCTCCCCGGGTATTCCTGCAGGGTTGAGAAAGTTGGCGACCACAGTGCTTTTCATGAAGCACTGATCATCCAAAACACGGACTTTCCTTGCAACACGCGGGCAAGTTTCCTTATGACTAGCCAAGAAGGCTTTGGGATGAGAACCTAGCAAGGAACGGCACGCACTCCGGTTCTTCCAAGAAAATTCACTCGGCCTCAGGTTACCTCTCAGGGTAATCCTGGGGTGAATAGAAGACCGGCAACAGGACTGTTTCTCAGGCAGCTCTGAGGACACATCTCTCTGCTTTGTCACTGGGGCAAATTGTGCTGTTCCCGTCCCTCTCCACTTTCACGGTTGACACCTAGCTCATGTACCTGAAGTCCACAAGCAGGTGAAAGAGACATGCCACACACATGTGCCCTTCCATGAAAACACCTTGGCAAGCAGGAGTCCTCCTGAGGTGAATGGTGTGAGCCAGTGAATGATCTAGTTTCACCTACATCACCGTGGATCTTGCAAAGGCCTGACAGTCTTCAAAGGCTGAGAGCACATGTCTGCAGCTGGATCTGAAGTCGACGTGATGCATGCGAGGGGAAGACGTCAGCTATGAATTCTGAGAACACTTGCCATGGCGGTGTTTGTTCCAGTGCAGCTCAGGTTTACAAACTGGGGTCCCCTTGCATTGCCCAGAAGACCAGGGAGAAAACTCGTCCTGAGGATTCTTCCATGCTGTGGCTATCTGGCTCCCCGATGGAGGAAACACATTGCTGCCTGGCCTTCTGCATACCAACAGTAGAGCCCAAAGACCATCATGAGGCATGAGGTTGCTCAGAAGGCACAGATGACACTTTGGGTACACAGTGATTTTCCTCGGAAACTGGTGCAGACGTGAGCGTCCTCAGATATGTGAAAGGCACACCAGCATTACAGCACTTCAGTGGTGAAAGCCTCGGGTCTACTTGTGACCACCAACTTTGCTGATGGAAACACTGCCCCTTACTTTGAGTGTGCCGCTCAGTCGACATTCGCCTTAGCTGAAGCAGTCTGCTGCACGAGCTCCTGGCAAGGAACGGCAGGCGCACTGTTTCTTTCGAGAAAACTCACTCGTCCTCCCAGGCAATTCCTGCAGGGTGTCCAACATGGGCGCCACCCCGTGCCTTTCGTTCAGTTTTCTCGCCCCAAGCCTCCTGCTTCCAAAGGGGCAAAGAATGCTTTAGCCCTCAGGATCCAGTTTCTACGTGCAAAGCCAGCCTGTGGAGCAGCACCTTCTGCCCAGCTACGAGAGAGCCATGCGACACACTAGGCGCTCCTGTGAGGACCCTTTTGTAAGCAGAGGTTCTGCGCGAGGTGACGTGCCTAGTCACCACAGTGCTTCAGTCAGGCGATGTCGACTTTGGAACTTTCAATCGCCCAGCAGTGCTTCGGGAGCGGGGTCCATCATATCAGACTGGTTGTAAAGTCACATTTCTGCTTGAGGTGAAGGGTCGTCAGCTTTGAGTTCATACAATCAATGTTACTCTCCGGATATGATTCCGGGCAGCTAATATCTAAGCCGGGAGTGTGACATGCATTGCTCATGACACCGGCCCCCACTCTGTTACCAAGACTGGTTTCCAGAGGTGGAGGTCTGGCTCTCCGCCGGAGCAGGCCGTGTGTTGCCCTGCCCTCTGCATGCACAGAGTGGAGGCCAACGACCCATGTGGCTGGAGCTCACTCAGAAGCCGCAGTTGACACTTTGGGTACACCGTGTTCTTCCATGACCTGGGTCCAGGCGCGAGAGACCCTGCAGTCCTGAGAGGCCTACCAGTGTTAAAGCAGTACCTTCACTAAGGCTTCTCAGACAGAGCTGCACTCCCAACACTTTTCACGGCTCTCGAGGACTTTCCTTTGGCAGCATGCGGGCAGGTTTCCGAACCACTAGCCAAGAAGGCTTTGGGATGAGCTCCTAGCGAGGAACTGCCCACACCCCCTCGTTCTTGCGAGAAAACTCACTCTTCCTCACTTTGCCTCCCCGGGAACTCCTACGGTGAGTACAAGACGGGCAACAGGACCCTTTTTCAGGCAGCTCTGAGCACCCAGCTCTCCGGGTTGCCAACGGGACAGATTTCGCTTTTCTCGTCCGGCCTCCTTTTCACGGTTGCCACACAGCTCATGTAGTTGACGTTCCGGGAACCAAAGGAGGCCCGTGTCACATACTGTACTTCTTCGCTGAAAGCGCTTTGGAAAGCCAGTGTTCCTCCTGAAGTAAATTGCGCGAGCCAGTGAACGCCTTCGTTTCGCCTAGGTCATGGTACATCTCCCGAAGGCCTGGCCACCTTCAGAGGACGACTGCCTATTTCTCCCTCTAGAGGTAAAGTCCTGGTGCTGCTTCAGGGAGCAAGAGGTCAGGTATGAAGTCCGAGAACTCACCGTGTAAGCACGGTGGTTTTCCAAAAGCAGCTCAGGGTTACAAAATGAGGCCCCCTTGCATTGCCCAGAAGCCCCGGTATCAACGTGTTCTTCAGGCTTCCTCTAAGCTCTCCAAATCTAGCTCTCCCATGGAGGAAAAACGTTGTTGCCCAGCCTCCTGCATACAAAACAGTAGAGTCCAAAGACCCATGTGGCTGGATGGTGCTCAGCAGGCACAGATGCCACTTTTGGTACACAGGGACCTTCCTTGGAATACGGTGCAGACGCTCGCATCCTCAGACTTTGAAAGGCACACCCGCATTTACAGCACTTTAGTGGGGAAGGCCTCTTTGAAACTGCTGACTGCGACTCTGCTGGTGGAAACACTGCACCTTACTTTGACTCTGGCGCTCGGCTGACATTCGCCATAGATAAAGTCCTGTGCTGGATGTGCTCCTAGCAAGGCATTGCAAGCACTCTGTTTCTTTGGGCAAAGTCTCCGTTCCTCCCCGGGTATTCCTGCAGGGTTGAGAAAGTTGGCGACCACAGTGCTTTTCATGAAGCACTGATCATCCAAAACACGGACTTTCCTTGCAACACGCGGGCAAGTTTCCTTATGACTAGCCAAGAAGGCTTTGGGATGAGAACCTAGCAAGGAACGGCACGCACTCCGGTTCTTCCAAGAAAATTCACTCGGCCTCAGGTTACCTCTCAGGGTAATCCTGGGGTGAATAGAAGACCGGCAACAGGACTGTTTCTCAGGCAGCTCTGAGGACACATCTCTCTGCTTTGTCACTGGGGCAAATTGTGCTGTTCCCGTCCCTCTCCACTTTCACGGTTGACACCTAGCTCATGTACCTGAAGTCCACAAGCAGGTGAAAGAGACATGCCACACACATGTGCCCTTCCATGAAAACACCTTGGCAAGCAGGAGTCCTCCTGAGGTGAATGGTGTGAGCCAGTGAATGATCTAGTTTCACCTACATCACCGTGGATCTTGCAAAGGCCTGACAGTCTTCAAAGGCTGAGAGCACATGTCTGCAGCTGGATCTGAAGTCGACGTGATGCATGCGAGGGGAAGACGTCAGCTATGAATTCTGAGAACACTTGCCATGGCGGTGTTTGTTCCAGTGCAGCTCAGGTTTACAAACTGGGGTCCCCTTGCATTGCCCAGAAGACCAGGGAGAAAACTCGTCCTGAGGATTCTTCCATGCTGTGGCTATCTGGCTCCCCGATGGAGGAAACACATTGCTGCCTGGCCTTCTGCATACCAACAGTAGAGCCCAAAGACCGTCATGAGGCATGAGGTTGCTCAGAAGGCACAGATGACACTTTGGGTACACAGTGATTTTCCTCGGAAACTGGTGCAGACGTGAGCGTCCTCAGATATGTGAAAGGCACACCAGCATTACAGCACTTCAGTGGTGAAAGCCTCGGGTCTCCTTGTGACCACCAACTTTGCTGATGGAAACACTGCCCCTTACTTTGAGTGTGCCGCTCAGTCGACATTCGCCTTAGCTGAAGCAGTCTGCTGCACGAGCTCCTGGCAAGGAACGGCAGGCGCACTGTTTCTTTCGAGAAAACTCACTCGTCCTCCCGGGCAATTCCTGCAGGGTGTCCAACATGGGCGCCACCCCGTGCCTTTCGTTCAGTTTTCTCGCCCCAAGCCTCCTGCTTCCAAAGGGGCAAAGAATGCTTTAGCCCTCAGGATCCAGTTTCTACGTGCAAAGCCAGCCTGTGGAGCAGCACCTTCTGCCCAGCTACGAGAGAGCCATGCGACACACTAGGCGCTCCTGTGAGGACCCTTTTGTAAGCAGAGGTTCTGCGCGAGGTGACGTGCCTAGTCACCACAGTGCTTCAGTCAGGCGATGTCGACTTTGGAACTTTCAATCGCCCAGCAGTGCTTCGGGAGCGGGGTCCATCATATCAGACTGGTTGTAAAGTCACATTTCTGCTTGAGGTGAAGGGTCGTCAGCTTTGAGTTCATACAATCAATGTTACTCTCCGGATATGATTCCGGGCAGCTAATATCTAAGCCGGGAGTGTGACATGCATTGCTCATGACACCGGCCCCCACTCTGTTACCAAGACTGGTTTCCAGAGGTGGAGGTCTGGCTCTCCGCCGGAGCAGGCCGTGTGTTGCCCTGCCCTCTGCATGCACAGAGTGGAGGCCAACGACCCATGTGGCTGGAGCTCACTCAGAAGCCGCAGTTGACACTTTGGGTACACCGTGTTCTTCCATGACCTGGGTCCAGGCGCGAGAGACCCTGCAGTCCTGAGAGGCCTACCAGTGTTAAAGCAGTACCTTCACTAAGGCTTCTCAGACAGAGCTGCACTCCCAACACTTTTCACGGCTCTCGAGGACTTTCCTTTGGCAGCATGCGGGCAGGTTTCCGAACCACTAGCCAAGAAGGCTTTGGGATGAGCTCCTAGCGAGGAACTGCCCACACCCCCTCGTTCTTGCGAGAAAACTCACTCTTCCTCACTTTGCCTCCCCGGGAACTCCTACGGTGAGTACAAGACGGGCAACAGGACCCTTTTTCAGGCAGCTCTGAGCACCCAGCTCTCCGGGTTGCCAACGGGACAGATTTCGCTTTTCTCGTCCGGCCTCCTTTTCACGGTTGCCACACAGCTCATGTAGTTGACGTTCCGGGAACCAAAGGAGGCCCGTGTCACATACTGTACTTCTTCGCTGAAAGCGCTTTGGAAAGCCAGTGTTCCTCCTGAAGTAAATTGCGCGAGCCAGTGAACGCCTTCGTTTCGCCTAGGTCATGGTACATCTCCCGAAGGCCTGGCCACCTTCAGAGGACGACTGCCTATTTCTCCCTCTAGAGGTAAAGTCCTGGTGCTGCTTCAGGGAGCAAGAGGTCAGGTATGAAGTCCGAGAACTCACCGTGTAAGCACGGTGGTTTTCCAAAAGCAGCTCAGGGTTACAAAATGAGGCCCCCTTGCATTGCCCAGAAGCCCCGGTATCAACGTGTTCTTCAGGCTTCCTCTAAGCTCTCCAAATCTAGCTCTCCCATGGAGGAAAAACGTTGTTGCCCAGCCTCCTGCATACAAAACAGTAGAGTCCAA
Organism: Eubalaena glacialis; assembly: GCF_028564815.1. NCBI lineage: Eukaryota > Metazoa > Chordata > Mammalia > Artiodactyla > Balaenidae > Eubalaena > Eubalaena glacialis. Next base: position 13,594 of record NW_026871777.1, on the reverse strand, counting down.
AGACCCATGTGGCTGGATGGTGCTCAGCAGGCACAGATGCCACTTTTGGTACACAGGGACCTTCCTTGGAATACGGTGCAGACGCTCGCATCCTCAGACTTTGAAAGGCACACCCGCATTTACAGCACTTTAGTGGGGAAGGCCTCTTTGAAACTGCTGACTGCGACTCTGCTGGTGGAAACACTGCACCTTACTTTGACTCTGGCGCTCGGCTGACATTCGCCATAGATAAAGTCCTGTGCTGGATGTGCTCCTAGCAAGGCATTGCAAGCACTCTGTTTCTTTGGGCAAAGTCTCCGTTCCTCCCCGGGTATTCCTGCAGGGTTGAGAAAGTTGGCGACCACAGTGCTTTTCATGAAGCACTGATCATCCAAAACACGGACTTTCCTTGCAACACGCGGGCAAGTTTCCTTATGACTAGCCAAGAAGGCTTTGGGATGAGAACCTAGCAAGGAACGGCACGCACTCCGGTTCTTCCAAGAAAATTCACTCGGCCTCAGGTTACCTCTCAGGGTAATCCTGGGGTGAATAGAAGACCGGCAACAGGACTGTTTCTCAGGCAGCTCTGAGGACACATCTCTCTGCTTTGTCACTGGGGCAAATTGTGCTGTTCCCGTCCCTCTCCACTTTCACGGTTGACACCTAGCTCATGTACCTGAAGTCCACAAGCAGGTGAAAGAGACATGCCACACACATGTGCCCTTCCATGAAAACACCTTGGCAAGCAGGAGTCCTCCTGAGGTGAATGGTGTGAGCCAGTGAATGATCTAGTTTCACCTACATCACCGTGGATCTTGCAAAGGCCTGACAGTCTTCAAAGGCTGAGAGCACATGTCTGCAGCTGGATCTGAAGTCGACGTGATGCATGCGAGGGGAAGACGTCAGCTATGAATTCTGAGAACACTTGCCATGGCGGTGTTTGTTCCAGTGCAGCTCAGGTTTACAAACTGGGGTCCCCTTGCATTGCCCAGAAGACCAGGGAGAAAACTCGTCCTGAGGATTCTTCCATGCTGTGGCTATCTGGCTCCCCGATGGAGGAAACACATTGCTGCCTGGCCTTCTGCATACCAACAGTAGAGCCCAAAGACCGTCATGAGGCATGAGGTTGCTCAGAAGGCACAGATGACACTTTGGGTACACAGTGATTTTCCTCGGAAACTGGTGCAGACGTGAGCGTCCTCAGATATGTGAAAGGCACACCAGCATTACAGCACTTCAGTGGTGAAAGCCTCGGGTCTCCTTGTGACCACCAACTTTGCTGATGGAAACACTGCCCCTTACTTTGAGTGTGCCGCTCAGTCGACATTCGCCTTAGCTGAAGCAGTCTGCTGCACGAGCTCCTGGCAAGGAACGGCAGGCGCACTGTTTCTTTCGAGAAAACTCACTCGTCCTCCCGGGCAATTCCTGCAGGGTGTCCAACATGGGCGCCACCCCGTGCCTTTCGTTCAGTTTTCTCGCCCCAAGCCTCCTGCTTCCAAAGGGGCAAAGAATGCTTTAGCCCTCAGGATCCAGTTTCTACGTGCAAAGCCAGCCTGTGGAGCAGCACCTTCTGCCCAGCTACGAGAGAGCCATGCGACACACTAGGCGCTCCTGTGAGGACCCTTTTGTAAGCAGAGGTTCTGCGCGAGGTGACGTGCCTAGTCACCACAGTGCTTCAGTCAGGCGATGTCGACTTTGGAACTTTCAATCGCCCAGCAGTGCTTCGGGAGCGGGGTCCATCATATCAGACTGGTTGTAAAGTCACATTTCTGCTTGAGGTGAAGGGTCGTCAGCTTTGAGTTCATACAATCAATGTTACTCTCCGGATATGATTCCGGGCAGCTAATATCTAAGCCGGGAGTGTGACATGCATTGCTCATGACACCGGCCCCCACTCTGTTACCAAGACTGGTTTCCAGAGGTGGAGGTCTGGCTCTCCGCCGGAGCAGGCCGTGTGTTGCCCTGCCCTCTGCATGCACAGAGTGGAGGCCAACGACCCATGTGGCTGGAGCTCACTCAGAAGCCGCAGTTGACACTTTGGGTACACCGTGTTCTTCCATGACCTGGGTCCAGGCGCGAGAGACCCTGCAGTCCTGAGAGGCCTACCAGTGTTAAAGCAGTACCTTCACTAAGGCTTCTCAGACAGAGCTGCACTCCCAACACTTTTCACGGCTCTCGAGGACTTTCCTTTGGCAGCATGCGGGCAGGTTTCCGAACCACTAGCCAAGAAGGCTTTGGGATGAGCTCCTAGCGAGGAACTGCCCACACCCCCTCGTTCTTGCGAGAAAACTCACTCTTCCTCACTTTGCCTCCCCGGGAACTCCTACGGTGAGTACAAGACGGGCAACAGGACCCTTTTTCAGGCAGCTCTGAGCACCCAGCTCTCCGGGTTGCCAACGGGACAGATTTCGCTTTTCTCGTCCGGCCTCCTTTTCACGGTTGCCACACAGCTCATGTAGTTGACGTTCCGGGAACCAAAGGAGGCCCGTGTCACATACTGTACTTCTTCGCTGAAAGCGCTTTGGAAAGCCAGTGTTCCTCCTGAAGTAAATTGCGCGAGCCAGTGAACGCCTTCGTTTCGCCTAGGTCATGGTACATCTCCCGAAGGCCTGGCCACCTTCAGAGGACGACTGCCTATTTCTCCCTCTAGAGGTAAAGTCCTGGTGCTGCTTCAGGGAGCAAGAGGTCAGGTATGAAGTCCGAGAACTCACCGTGTAAGCACGGTGGTTTTCCAAAAGCAGCTCAGGGTTACAAAATGAGGCCCCCTTGCATTGCCCAGAAGCCCCGGTATCAACGTGTTCTTCAGGCTTCCTCTAAGCTCTCCAAATCTAGCTCTCCCATGGAGGAAAAACGTTGTTGCCCAGCCTCCTGCATACAAAACAGTAGAGTCCAAAGACCCATGTGGCTGGATGGTGCTCAGCAGGCACAGATGCCACTTTTGGTACACAGGGACCTTCCTTGGAATACGGTGCAGACGCTCGCATCCTCAGACTTTGAAAGGCACACCCGCATTTACAGCACTTTAGTGGGGAAGGCCTCTTTGAAACTGCTGACTGCGACTCTGCTGGTGGAAACACTGCACCTTACTTTGACTCTGGCGCTCGGCTGACATTCGCCATAGATAAAGTCCTGTGCTGGATGTGCTCCTAGCAAGGCATTGCAAGCACTCTGTTTCTTTGGGCAAAGTCTCCGTTCCTCCCCGGGTATTCCTGCAGGGTTGAGAAAGTTGGCGACCACAGTGCTTTTCATGAAGCACTGATCATCCAAAACACGGACTTTCCTTGCAACACGCGGGCAAGTTTCCTTATGACTAGCCAAGAAGGCTTTGGGATGAGAACCTAGCAAGGAACGGCACGCACTCCGGTTCTTCCAAGAAAATTCACTCGGCCTCAGGTTACCTCTCAGGGTAATCCTGGGGTGAATAGAAGACCGGCAACAGGACTGTTTCTCAGGCAGCTCTGAGGACACATCTCTCTGCTTTGTCACTGGGGCAAATTGTGCTGTTCCCGTCCCTCTCCACTTTCACGGTTGACACCTAGCTCATGTACCTGAAGTCCACAAGCAGGTGAAAGAGACATGCCACACACATGTGCCCTTCCATGAAAACACCTTGGCAAGCAGGAGTCCTCCTGAGGTGAATGGTGTGAGCCAGTGAATGATCTAGTTTCACCTACATCACCGTGGATCTTGCAAAGGCCTGACAGTCTTCAAAGGCTGAGAGCACATGTCTGCAGCTGGATCTGAAGTCGACGTGATGCATGCGAGGGGAAGACGTCAGCTATGAATTCTGAGAACACTTGCCATGGCGGTGTTTGTTCCAGTGCAGCTCAGGTTTACAAACTGGGGTCCCCTTGCATTGCCCAGAAGACCAGGGAGAAAACTCGTCCTGAGGATTCTTCCATGCTGTGGCTATCTGGCTCCCCGATGGAGGAAACACATTGCTGCCTGGCCTTCTGCATACCAACAGTAGAGCCCAAAGACCGTCATGAGGCATGAGGTTGCTCAGAAGGCACAGATGACACTTTGGGTACACAGTGATTTTCCTCGGAAACTGGTGCAGACGTGAGCGTCCTCAGATATGTGAAAGGCACACCAGCATTACAGCACTTCAGTGGTGAAAGCCTCGGGTCTACTTGTGACCACCAACTTTGCTGATGGAAACACTGCCCCTTACTTTGAGTGTGCCGCTCAGTCGACATTCGCCTTAGCTGAAGCAGTCTGCTGCACGAGCTCCTGGCAAGGAACGGCAGGCGCACTGTTTCTTTCGAGAAAACTCACTCGTCCTCCCGGGCAATTCCTGCAGGGTGTCCAACATGGGCGCCACCCCGTGCCTTTCGTTCAGTTTTCTCGCCCCAAGCCTCCTGCTTCCAAAGGGGCAAAGAATGCTTTAGCCCTCAGGATCCAGTTTCTACGTGCAAAGCCAGCCTGTGGAGCAGCACCTTCTGCCCAGCTACGAGAGAGCCATGCGACACACTAGGCGCTCCTGTGAGGACCCTTTTGTAAGCAGAGGTTCTGCGCGAGGTGACGTGCCTAGTCACCACAGTGCTTCAGTCAGGCGATGTCGACTTTGGAACTTTCAATCGCCCAGCAGTGCTTCGGGAGCGGGGTCCATCATATCAGACTGGTTGTAAAGTCACATTTCTGCTTGAGGTGAAGGGTCGTCAGCTTTGAGTTCATACAATCAATGTTACTCTCCGGATATGATTCAGGGCAGCTAATATCTAAGCCGGGAGTGTGACATGCATTGCTCATGACACCGGCCCCCACTCTGTTACCAAGACTGGTTTCCAGAGGTGGAGGTCTGGCTCTCCGCCGGAGCAGGCCGTGTGTTGCCCTGCCCTCTGCATGCACAGAGTGGAGGCCAACGACCCATGTGGCTGGAGCTCACTCAGAAGCCGCAGTTGACACTTTGGGTACACCGTGTTCTTCCATGACCTGGGTCCAGGCGCGAGAGACCCTGCAGTCCTGAGAGGCCTACCAGTGTTAAAGCAGTACCTTCACTAAGGCTTCTCAGACAGAGCTGCACTCCCAACACTTTTCACGGCTCTCGAGGACTTTCCTTTGGCAGCATGCGGGCAGGTTTCCGAACCACTAGCCAAGAAGGCTTTGGGATGAGCTCCTAGCGAGGAACTGCCCACACCCCCTCGTTCTTGCGAGAAAACTCACTCTTCCTCACTTTGCCTCCCCGGGAACTCCTACGGTGAGTACAAGACGGGCAACAGGACCCTTTTTCAGGCAGCTCTGAGCACCCAGCTCTCCGGGTTGCCAACGGGACAGATTTCGCTTTTCTCGTCCGGCCTCCTTTTCACGGTTGCCACACAGCTCATGTAGTTGACGTTCCGGGAACCAAAGGAGGCCCGTGTCACATACTGTACTTCTTCGCTGAAAGCGCTTTGGAAAGCCAGTGTTCCTCCTGAAGTAAATTGCGCGAGCCAGTGAACGCCTTCGTTTCGCCTAGGTCATGGTACATCTCCCGAAGGCCTGGCCACCTTCAGAGGACGACTGCCTATTTCTCCCTCTAGAGGTAAAGTCCTGGTGCTGCTTCAGGGAGCAAGAGGTCAGGTATGAAGTCCGAGAACTCACCGTGTAAGCACGGTGGTTTTCCAAAAGCAGCTCAGGGTTACAAAATGAGGCCCCCTTGCATTGCCCAGAAGCCCCGGTATCAACGTGTTCTTCAGGCTTCCTCTAAGCTCTCCAAATCTAGCTCTCCCATGGAGGAAAAACGTTGTTGCCCAGCCTCCTGCATACAAAACAGTAGAGTCCAAAGACCCATGTGGCTGGATGGTGCTCAGCAGGCACAGATGCCACTTTTGGTACACAGGGACCTTCCTTGGAATACGGTGCAGACGCTCGCATCCTCAGACTTTGAAAGGCACACCCGCATTTACAGCACTTTAGTGGGGAAGGCCTCTTTGAAACTGCTGACTGCGACTCTGCTGGTGGAAACACTGCACCTTACTTTGACTCTGGCGCTCGGCTGACATTCGCCATAGATAAAGTCCTGTGCTGGATGTGCTCCTAGCAAGGCATTGCAAGCACTCTGTTTCTTTGGGCAAAGTCTCCGTTCCTCCCCGGGTATTCCTGCAGGGTTGAGAAAGTTGGCGACCACAGTGCTTTTCATGAAGCACTGATCATCCAAAACACGGACTTTCCTTGCAACACGCGGGCAAGTTTCCTTATGACTAGCCAAGAAGGCTTTGGGATGAGAACCTAGCAAGGAACGGCACGCACTCCGGTTCTTCCAAGAAAATTCACTCGGCCTCAGGTTACCTCTCAGGGTAATCCTGGGGTGAATAGAAGACCGGCAACAGGACTGTTTCTCAGGCAGCTCTGAGGACACATCTCTCTGCTTTGTCACTGGGGCAAATTGTGCTGTTCCCGTCCCTCTCCACTTTCACGGTTGACACCTAGCTCATGTACCTGAAGTCCACAAGCAGGTGAAAGAGACATGCCACACACATGTGCCCTTCCATGAAAACACCTTGGCAAGCAGGAGTCCTCCTGAGGTGAATGGTGTGAGCCAGTGAATGATCTAGTTTCACCTACATCACCGTGGATCTTGCAAAGGCCTGACAGTCTTCAAAGGCTGAGAGCACATGTCTGCAGCTGGATCTGAAGTCGACGTGATGCATGCGAGGGGAAGACGTCAGCTATGAATTCTGAGAACACTTGCCATGGCGGTGTTTGTTCCAGTGCAGCTCAGGTTTACAAACTGGGGTCCCCTTGCATTGCCCAGAAGACCAGGGAGAAAACTCGTCCTGAGGATTCTTCCATGCTGTGGCTATCTGGCTCCCCGATGGAGGAAACACATTGCTGCCTGGCCTTCTGCATACCAACAGTAGAGCCCAAAGACCGTCATGAGGCATGAGGTTGCTCAGAAGGCACAGATGACACTTTGGGTACACAGTGATTTTCCTCGGAAACTGGTGCAGACGTGAGCGTCCTCAGATATGTGAAAGGCACACCAGCATTACAGCACTTCAGTGGTGAAAGCCTCGGGTCTCCTTGTGACCACCAACTTTGCTGATGGAAACACTGCCCCTTACTTTGAGTGTGCCGCTCAGTCGACATTCGCCTTAGCTGAAGCAGTCTGCTGCACGAGCTCCTGGCAAGGAACGGCAGGCGCACTGTTTCTTTCGAGAAAACTCACTCGTCCTCCCGGGCAATTCCTGCAGGGTGTCCAACATGGGCGCCACCCCGTGCCTTTCGTTCAGTTTTCTCGCCCCAAGCCTCCTGCTTCCAAAGGGGCAAAGAATGCTTTAGCCCTCAGGATCCAGTTTCTACGTGCAAAGCCAGCCTGTGGAGCAGCACCTTCTGCCCAGCTACGAGAGAGCCATGCGACACACTAGGCGCTCCTGTGAGGACCCTTTTGTAAGCAGAGGTTCTGCGCGAGGTGACGTGCCTAGTCACCACAGTGCTTCAGTCAGGCGATGTCGACTTTGGAACTTTCAATCGCCCAGCAGTGCTTCGGGAGCGGGGTCCATCATATCAGACTGGTTGTAAAGTCACATTTCTGCTTGAGGTGAAGGGTCGTCAGCTTTGAGTTCATACAATCAATGTTACTCTCCGGATATGATTCAGGGCAGCTAATATCTAAGCCGGGAGTGTGACATGCATTGCTCATGACACCGGCCCCCACTCTGTTACCAAGACTGGTTTCCAGAGGTGGAGGTCTGGCTCTCCGCCGGAGCAGGCCGTGTGTTGCCCTGCCCTCTGCATGCACAGAGTGGAGGCCAACGACCCATGTGGCTGGAGCTCACTCAGAAGCCGCAGTTGACACTTTGGGTACACCGTGTTCTTCCATGACCTGGGTCCAGGCGCGAGAGACCCTGCAGTCCTGAGAGGCCTACCAGTGTTAAAGCAGTACCTTCACTAAGGCTTCTCAGACAGAGCTGCACTCCCAACACTTTTCACGGCTCTCGAGGACTTTCCTTTGGCAGCATGCGGGCAGGTTTCCGAACCACTAGCCAAGAAGGCTTTGGGATGAGCTCCTAGCGAGGAACTGCCCACACCCCCTCGTTCTTGCGAGAAAACTCACTCTTCCTCACTTTGCCTCCCCGGGAACTCCTACGGTGAGTACAAGACGGGCAACAGGACCCTTTTTCAGGCAGCTCTGAGCACCCAGCTCTCCGGGTTGCCAACGGGACAGATTTCGCTTTTCTCGTCCGGCCTCCTTTTCACGGTTGCCACACAGCTCATGTAGTTGACGTTCCGGGAACCAAAGGAGGCCCGTGTCACATACTGTACTTCTTCGCTGAAAGCGCTTTGGAAAGCCAGTGTTCCTCCTGAAGTAAATTGCGCGAGCCAGTGAACGCCTTCGTTTCGCCTAGGTCATGGTACATCTCCCGAAGGCCTGGCCACCTTCAGAGGACGACTGCCTATTTCTCCCTCTAGAGGTAAAGTCCTGGTGCTGCTTCAGGGAGCAAGAGGTCAGGTATGAAGTCCGAGAACTCACCGTGTAAGCACGGTGGTTTTCCAAAAGCAGCTCAGGGTTACAAAATGAGGCCCCCTTGCATTGCCCAGAAGCCCCGGTATCAACGTGTTCTTCAGGCTTCCTCTAAGCTCTCCAAATCTAGCTCTCCCATGGAGGAAAAACGTTGTTGCCCAGCCTCCTGCATACAAAACAGTAGAGTCCAAAGACCCATGTGGCTGGATGGTGCTCAGCAGGCACAGATGCCACTTTTGGTACACAGGGACCTTCCTTGGAATACGGTGCAGACGCTCGCATCCTCAGACTTTGAAAGGCACACCCGCATTTACAGCACTTTAGTGGGGAAGGCCTCTTTGAAACTGCTGACTGCGACTCTGCTGGTGGAAACACTGCACCTTACTTTGACTCTGGCGCTCGGCTGACATTCGCCATAGATAAAGTCCTGTGCTGGATGTGCTCCTAGCAAGGCATTGCAAGCACTCTGTTTCTTTGGGCAAAGTCTCCGTTCCTCCCCGGGTATTCCTGCAGGGTTGAGAAAGTTGGCGACCACAGTGCTTTTCATGAAGCACTGATCATCCAAAACACGGACTTTCCTTGCAACACGCGGGCAAGTTTCCTTATGACTAGCCAAGAAGGCTTTGGGATGAGAACCTAGCAAGGAACGGCTCGCACTCCGGTTCTTCCAAGAAAATTCACTCGGCCTCAGGTTACCTCTCAGGGTAATCCTGGGGTGAATAGAAGACCGGCAACAGGACTGTTTCTCAGGCAGCTCTGAGGACACATCTCTCTGCTTTGTCACTGGGGCAAATTGTGCTGTTCCCGTCCCTCTCCACTTTCACGGTTGACACCTAGCTCATGTACCTGAAGTCCACAAGCAGGTGAAAGAGACATGCCACACACATGTGCCCTTCCATGAAAACACCTTGGCAAGCAGGAGTCCTCCTGAGGTGAATGGTGTGAGCCAGTGAATGATCTAGTTTCACCTACATCACCGTGGATCTTGCAAAGGCCTGACAGTCTTCAAAGGCTGAGAGCACATGTCTCCAGCTGGATCTGAAGTCGACGTGATGCATGCGAGGGGAAGACGTCAGCTATGAATTCTGAGAACACTTGCCATGGCGGTGTTTGTTCCAGTGCAGCTCAGGTTTACAAACTGGGGTCCCCTTGCATTGCCCAGAAGACCAGGGAGAAAACTCGTCCTGAGGATTCTTCCATGCTGTGGCTATCTGGCTCCCCGATGGAGGAAACACATTGCTGCCTGGCCTTCTGCATACCAACAGTAGAGCCCAAAGACCGTCATGAGGCATGAGGTTGCTCAGAAGGCACAGATGACACTTTGGGTACACAGTGATTTTCCTCGGAAACTGGTGCAGACGTGAGCGTCCTCAGATATGTGAAAGGCACACCAGCATTACAGCACTTCAGTGGTGAAAGCCTCGGGTCTCCTTGTGACCACCAACTTTGCTGATGGAAACACTGCCCCTTACTTTGAGTGTGCCGCTCAGTCGACATTCGCCTTAGCTGAAGCAGTCTGCTGCACGAGCTCCTGGCAAGGAACGGCAGGCGCACTGTTTCTTTCGAGAAAACTCACTCGTCCTCCCGGGCAATTCCTGCAGGGTGTCCAACATGGGCGCCACCCCGTGCCTTTCGTTCAGTTTTCTCGCCCCAAGCCTCCTGCTTCCAAAGGGGCAAAGAATGCTTTAGCCCTCAGGATCCAGTTTCTACGTGCAAAGCCAGCCTGTGGAGCAGCACCTTCTGCCCAGCTACGAGAGAGCCATGCGACACACTAGGCGCTCCTGTGAGGACCCTTTTGTAAGCAGAGGTTCTGCGCGAGGTGACGTGCCTAGTCACCACAGTGCTTCAGTCAGGCGATGTCGACTTTGGAACTTTCAATCGCCCAGCAGTGCTTCGGGAGCGGGGTCCATCATATCAGACTGGTTGTAAAGTCACATTTCTGCTTGAGGTGAAGGGTCGTCAGCTTTGAGTTCATACAATCAATGTTACTCTCCGGATATGATTCAGGGCAGCTAATATCTAAGCCGGGAGTGTGACATGCATTGCTCATGACACCGGCCCCCACTCTGTTACCAAGACTGGTTTCCAGAGGTGGAGGTCTGGCTCTCCGCCGGAGCAGGCCGTGTGTTGCCCTGCCCTCTGCATGCACAGAGTGGAGGCCAACGACCCATGTGGCTGGAGCTCACTCAGAAGCCGCAGTTGACACTTTGGGTACACCGTGTTCTTCCATGACCTGGGTCCAGGCGCGAGAGACCCTGCAGTCCTGAGAGGCCTACCAGTGTTAAAGCAGTACCTTCACTAAGGCTTCTCAGACAGAGCTGCACTCCCAACACTTTTCACGGCTCTCGAGGACTTTCCTTTGGCAGCATGCGGGCAGGTTTCCGAACCACTAGCCAAGAAGGCTTTGGGATGAGCTCCTAGCGAGGAACTGCCCACACCCCCTCGTTCTTGCGAGAAAACTCACTCTTCCTCACTTTGCCTCCCCGGGAACTCCTACGGTGAGTACAAGACGGGCAACAGGACCCTTTTTCAGGCAGCTCTGAGCACCCAGCTCTCCGGGTTGCCAACGGGACAGATTTCGCTTTTCTCGTCCGGCCTCCTTTTCACGGTTGCCACACAGCTCATGTAGTTGACGTTCCGGGAACCAAAGGAGGCCCGTGTCACATACTGTACTTCTTCGCTGAAAGCGCTTTGGAAAGCCAGTGTTCCTCCTGAAGTAAATTGCGCGAGCCAGTGAACGCCTTCGTTTCGCCTAGGTCATGGTACATCTCCCGAAGGCCTGGCCACCTTCAGAGGACGACTGCCTATTTCTCCCTCTAGAGGTAAAGTCCTGGTGCTGCTTCAGGGAGCAAGAGGTCAGGTATGAAGTCCGAGAACTCACCGTGTAAGCACGGTGGTTTTCCAAAAGCAGCTCAGGGTTACAAAATGAGGCCCCCTTGCATTGCCCAGAAGCCCCGGTATCAACGTGTTCTTCAGGCTTCCTCTAAGCTCTCCAAATCTAGCTCTCCCATGGAGGAAAAACGTTGTTGCCCAGCCTCCTGCATACAAAACAGTAGAGTCCAAAGACCCATGTGGCTGGATGGTGCTCAGCAGGCACAGATGCCACTTTTGGTACACAGGGACCTTCCTTGGAATACGGTGCAGACGCTCGCATCCTCAGACTTTGAAAGGCACACCCGCATTTACAGCACTTTAGTGGGGAAGGCCTCTTTGAAACTGCTGACTGCGACTCTGCTGGTGGAAACACTGCACCTTACTTTGACTCTGGCGCTCGGCTGACATTCGCCATAGATAAAGTCCTGTGCTGGATGTGCTCCTAGCAAGGCATTGCAAGCACTCTGTTTCTTTGGGCAAAGTCTCCGTTCCTCCCCGGGTATTCCTGCAGGGTTGAGAAAGTTGGCGACCACAGTGCTTTTCATGAAGCACTGATCATCCAAAACACGGACTTTCCTTGCAACACGCGGGCAAGTTTCCTTATGACTAGCCAAGAAGGCTTTGGGATGAGAACCTAGCAAGGAACGGCACGCACTCCGGTTCTTCCAAGAAAATTCACTCGGCCTCAGGTTACCTCTCAGGGTAATCCTGGGGTGAATAGAAGACCGGCAACAGGACTGTTTCTCAGGCAGCTCTGAGGACACATCTCTCTGCTTTGTCACTGGGGCAAATTGTGCTGTTCCCGTCCCTCTCCACTTTCACGGTTGACACCTAGCTCATGTACCTGAAGTCCACAAGCAGGTGAAAGAGACATGCCACACACATGTGCCCTTCCATGAAAACACCTTGGCAAGCAGGAGTCCTCCTGAGGTGAATGGTGTGAGCCAGTGAATGATCTAGTTTCACCTACATCACCGTGGATCTTGCAAAGGCCTGACAGTCTTCAAAGGCTGAGAGCACATGTCTCCAGCTGGATCTGAAGTCGACGTGATGCATGCGAGGGGAAGACGTCAGCTATGAATTCTGAGAACACTTGCCATGGCGGTGTTTGTTCCAGTGCAGCTCAGGTTTACAAACTGGGGTCCCCTTGCATTGCCCAGAAGACCAGGGAGAAAACTCGTCCTGAGGATTCTTCCATGCTGTGGCTATCTGGCTCCCCGATGGAGGAAACACATTGCTGCCTGGCCTTCTGCATACCAACAGTAGAGCCCAAAGACCGTCATGAGGCATGAGGTTGCTCAGAAGGCACAGATGACACTTTGGGTACACAGTGATTTTCCTCGGAAACTGGTGCAGACGTGAGCGTCCTCAGATATGTGAAAGGCACACCAGCATTACAGCACTTCAGTGGTGAAAGCCTCGGGTCTCCTTGTGACCACCAACTTTGCTGATGGAAACACTGCCCCTTACTTTGAGTGTGCCGCTCAGTCGACATTCGCCTTAGCTGAAGCAGTCTGCTGCACGAGCTCCTGGCAAGGAACGGCAGGCGCACTGTTTCTTTCGAGAAAACTCACTCGTCCTCCCGGGCAATTCCTGCAGGGTGTCCAACATGGGCGCCACCCCGTGCCTTTCGTTCAGTTTTCTCGCCCCAAGCCTCCTGCTTCCAAAGGGGCAAAGAATGCTTTAGCCCTCAGGATCCAGTTTCTACGTGCAAAGCCAGCCTGTGGAGCAGCACCTTCTGCCCAGCTACGAGAGAGCCATGCGACACACTAGGCGCTCCTGTGAGGACCCTTTTGTAAGCAGAGGTTCTGCGCGAGGTGACGTGCCTAGTCACCACAGTGCTTCAGTCAGGCGATGTCGACTTTGGAACTTTCAATCGCCCAGCAGTGCTTCGGGAGCGGGGTCCATCATATCAGACTGGTTGTAAAGTCACATTTCTGCTTGAGGTGAAGGGTCGTCAGCTTTGAGTTCATACAATCAATGTTACTCTCCGGATATGATTCCGGGCAGCTAATATCTAAGCCGGGAGTGTGACATGCATTGCTCATGACACCGGCCCCCACTCTGTTACCAAGACTGGTTTCCAGAGGTGGAGGTCTGGCTCTCCGCCGGAGCAGGCCGTGTGTTGCCCTGCCCTCTGCATGCACAGAGTGGAGGCCAACGACCCATGTGGCTGGAGCTCACTCAGAAGCCGCAGTTGACACTTTGGGTACACCGTGTTCTTCCATGACCTGGGTCCAGGCGCGAGAGACCCTGCAGTCCTGAGAGGCCTACCAGTGTTAAAGCAGTACCTTC
>NW_026871776.1:0-44181 GCF_028564815.1 Eubalaena glacialis | reverse complement strand
AACGCCGTTCTAAGCAGCCTTACATTCCATGCTGGTGTGCCCAAGGAGGAATTTGGATTCTTCTGAGAAACACCACTGTGCCTCACTAATGAAACCTGTGAAAACCCAAAGGACCTCTCCCTACGGCAGTCGGAAGCTAGATGTTGAGTTCCAGACTGAAAACACCGGACAGCTTTCCCTGTGTCTTTGTTGGAATTCTGGGACCATCCAGATTCACAAGGCCTAACTTTTGCACGGCGGGGGAATGCTCTTGTGCATGTACAGCAGTCCCCACGTGAAAACCTTTCTTAGCAGATGGAGGCAGTCTTTCCCTTGTACTAGGTAGCTAGGCAGAATCATCAGATAAACATGCTTTGTCATCGAGCTTGAAAGTGGGGACACTGATGGGAAAGTTCACATTTTCCCGCTTTGCAAGCGACTTGCTTTTGGCTTCAAAGCTGCCTGAACAGCACTAGCGGCCCACCTTCTCTTCACTGCAGGACTTTCGCTGTGGGCCAAGGCTGCGTTCTCTCAATGCCAAAAATGTGCTGACAATTCCCTTCTAGAAACTCATCCTACTGCACTCCAAATTCAGCTCCGGCCAATGAAAGGTGACCTAAGGCCACAAGGTAAGATCCAGTGTTTCATATCAGCAGAGCTGGGTGTGCATTGTATCCACGAAACCATACTCTGAAATGGAGTGCCTTAACTCTGCTATGCCCCTGGCGACACATAGGACAGTGGATCGTGCACCCATTTCGCATGATGACCACTGTGTGCCTGAAGAGCGTCCTCTGGCTTCTGAGGAACCCTAGGCGAAATAGGCCCCTGGGAAGCACTCTTCCCATTCATAGCAAGGGAAAAGTACTGCTTTCTGGGTTGCCAAGGAAGAGTGTCCCAGTCGTCAAAGAGCCTCGCGAAAGCAGTGCTGGGCAGACTCTGTTTGCAAGTCGACTGGCCTCAGTGACTGAAAGGGAATTCCACTGCTAATACACAGTGTGCTGACGATTGAGGCCTGGACTCAGGACAGCACGCAGGCAGAAGCGAAAGCTGAGCTCTGCGTCCAGCCTGAAGACCAGTACACTTTTCACACTTAACTCTGTTGGGATGTGCAAGAGCCATGGTCACCGAGGCCTACCTAAGGTACTGAAATACTTCCCCAGTTCAGCCTAGGCAGAGGACTCTGTTGCCAAAGGATCTCCATGGAAGGGCCCTGTGAGTCGTGTGTTTCCTTGAGGGAGTCAGAAACGACTGAGGGTAACTATAGGAGCTCATGGTTGAAAGCAGGCTACCCTGGCAAAACCTTATTTTCCTCCGCGGTAGGCGAGACAGTTGCGGTTTGAAAGCTGCCTGAAAAACACTCCTGCTGCCCATCTTCTCTTTGCTGCCTGAAGGCGTCACCAAAGTACTATGAGTGTACTCGTATGAGGCATGCTGTCTCAGTTCCTTGCTGGAAGCTCCTCCAGGAGCACTCTGGAACTTACCAGCCAAAGAAATGGCAACCCCAGGCCTCATGGAAAAGTCCAGATTTCTCCCATTGCAAGCTTAGTTGTGCCATAGTAGCGAAGAAGCATGTGTTAAAGGAAAGCTGCAACACGGTTACATATTTCGACTCGTTGGGCACTCACGTTCTTTGTAACATCTGTGAAGGGGCACTGAACGCCGCCAACTCTTCTCTTGCCTTTGAGTCCCAGGAGGCAAACGGTTCGTTTGCTTTAACGCTGTGAATGTGCAGCGGTAATGGCAAAGCCCTGCCCGGATCGCTCGACAGCTCTCGTTTGTACAGCATTCAAACGGCCTCAGGAACGCCGTTCTAAGCAGCCTTACATTCCATGCTGGTGTGCCCAAGGAGGAATTTGGATTCTTCTGAGAAACACCACTGTGCCTCACTAATGAAACCTGTGAAAACCCAAAGGACCTCTCCCTACGGCAGTCGGAAGCTAGATGTTGAGTTCCTGACTGAAAACACCGGACAGCTTTCCCTGTGTCTTTGTTGGAATTCTGGGACCATCCAGATTCACAAGGCCTAACTTTTGCACGGCGGGGGAATGCTCTTGTGCATGTACAGCAGTCCCCACGTGAAAACCTTTCTTAGCAGATGGAGGCAGTCTTTCCCTTGTACTAGGTAGCTAGGCAGAATCATCAGATAAACATGCTTTGTCATCGAGCTTGAAAGTGGGACACTGATGGGAAAGTTCACATTTTCCCGCTTTGCAAGCGACTTGCTTTTGGCTTCAAAGCTGCCTGAACAGCACTAGCGGCCCACCTTCTCTCACTGCAGGACTTTCGCTGTGGGCCAAGGCTGCGTTCTCTCAATGCCAAAAATGTGCTGACAATTCCCTTCTAGAAACTCATCCTACTGCACTCCAAATTCAGCTCCGGCCAATGAAAGGTGACCTAAGGCCACAAGGTAAGATCAGTGTTTCATATCAGCAGAGCTGGGTGTGCATTGTATCCACGAAACCATACTCTGAAATGGAGTGCCTTAACTCTGCTATGCCCCTGGCGACACATAGGACAGTGGATCGTGCACCCATTTCGCATGATGACCACTGTGTGCCTGAAGAGCGTCCTCTGGCTTCTGAGGAACCCTAGGCGAAATAGGCCCCTGGGAAGCACTCTTCCCATTCATAGCAAGGGAAAAGTACTGATTTCTGGGTTGCCAAGGAAGAGTGTCCCAGTCGTCAAAGAGCCTCGCGAAAGCAGTGCTGGGCAGACTCTGTTTGCAAGTCGACTGGCCTCAGTGACTGAAAGGGAATTCCACTGCTAATACACAGTGTGCTGACGATTGAGGCCTGGACTCAGGACAGCACGCAGGCAGAAGCGAAAGCTGAGCTCTGCGTCAGCCTGAAGACCAGTACACTTTTCACACTTAACTCTGTTGGGATGTGCAAGAGCCATGGTCACCGAGGCCTACCTAAGGTACTGAAATACTTCCCCAGTTCAGCCTAGGCAGAGGACTCTGTTGCCAAAGGATCTCCATGGAAGGGCCCTGTGAGTTCCGTGTGTTTCCTTGAGGGAGTCAGAAACGACTGAGGGTAACTATAGGAGCTCATGGTTGAAAGCAGGCTACCCTGGCAAAACCTTATTTTCCTCCGCGGTAGGCGAGACAGTTGCGGTTTGAAAGCTGCCTGAAAAACACTCCTGCTGCCCTCTTCTCTTTGCTGCCTGAAGGCGTCACCAAAGTACTATGAGTGTACTCGTATGAGGCATGCTGTCTCAGTTCCTTGCTGGAAGCTCCTCCAGGAGCACTCTGGAACTTACCAGCCAAAGAAATGGCACCCCAGGCCTCATGGAAAAGTCCAGATTTCTCCCATTGCAAGCTTAGTTGTGCCATAGTAGCGAAGAAGCATGTGTTAAAGGAAAGCTGCAACACGGTTACATATTTCGACTCGTTGGGCACTCACGTTCTTTGTAACATCTGTGAAGGGGCACTGAACGCCGCCAACTCTTCTCTTGCCTTTGAGTCCCAGGAGGCAAACGGGTTCGTTTGCTTTAACGCTGTGAATGTGCAGCGGTAATGGCAAAGCCCTGCCCGGATCGCTCGACAGCTCTCGTTTGTACAGCATTCAAACGGCCTCAGGAACGCCGTTCTAAGCAGCCTTACATTCCATGCTGGTGTGCCCAAGGAGGAATTTGGATTCTTCTGAGAAACACCACTGTGCCTCACTAATGAAACCTGTGAAACCCAAAGGACCTCTCCCTACGGCAGTCGGAAGCTAGATGTTGAGTTCCTGACTGAAAACACCGGACAGCTTTCCCTGTGTCTTTGTTGGAATTCTGGGACCATCCAGATTCACAAGGCCTAACTTTTGCACGGCGGGGGAATGCTCTTGTGCATGTACAGCAGTCCCCACGTGAAAACCTTTCTTAGCAGATGGAGGCAGTCTTTCCCTTGTACTAGGTAGCTAGGCAGAATCATCAGATAAACATGCTTTGTCATCGAGCTTGAAAGTGGGACACTGATGGGAAAGTTCACATTTTCCCGCTTTGCAAGCGACTGCTTTTGGCTTCAAAGCTGCCTGAACAGCACTAGCGGCCCACCTTCTCTTCACTGCAGGACTTTCGCTGTGGGCCAAGGCTGCGTTCTCTCAATGCCAAAAATGTGCTGACAATTCCCTTCTAGAAACTCATCCTACTGCACTCCAAATTCAGCTCCGGCCAATGAAAGGTGACCTAAGGCCACAAGGTAAGATCCAGTGTTTCATATCAGCAGAGCTGGGTGTGCATTGTATCCACGAAACCATACTCTGAAATGGAGTGCCTTAACTCTGCTATGCCCCTGGCGACACATAGGACAGTGGATCGTGCACCCATTTCGCATGATGACCACTGTGTGCCTGAAGAGCGTCCTCTGGCTTCTGAGGAACCCTAGGCGAAATAGGCCCCTGGGAAGCACTCTTCCCATTCATAGCAAGGGAAAAGTACTGATTTCTGGGTTGCCAAGGAAGAGTGTCCCAGTCGTCAAAGAGCCTCGCGAAAGCAGTGCTGGGCAGACTCTGTTTGCAAGTCGACTGGCCTCAGTGACTGAAAGGGAATTCCACTGCTAATACACAGTGTGCTGACGATTGAGGCCTGGACTCAGGACAGCACGCAGGCAGAAGCGAAAGCTGAGCTCTGCGTCCAGCCTGAAGACCAGTACACTTTTCACACTTAACTCTGTTGGGATGTGCAAGAGCCATGGTCACCGAGGCCTACCTAAGGTACTGAAATACTTCCCCAGTTCAGCCTAGGCAGAGGACTCTGTTGCCAAAGGATCTCCATGGAAGGGCCCTGTGAGTTCCGTGTGTTTCCTTGAGGGAGTCAGAAACGACTGAGGGTAACTATAGGAGCTCATGGTTGAAAGCAGGCTACCCTGGCAAAACCTTATTTTCCTCGCGGTAGGCGAGACAGTTGCGGTTTGAAAGCTGCCTGAAAAACACTCCTGCTGCCCATCTTCTCTTTGCTGCCTGAAGGCGTCACCAAAGTACTATGAGTGTACTCGTATGAGGCATGCTGTCTCAGTTCCTTGCTGGAAGCTGCTCCAGGAGCACTCTGGAACTTACCAGCCAAAGAAATGGCACCCCAGGCCTCATGGAAAAGTCCAGATTTCTCCCATTGCAAGCTTAGTTGTGCCATAGTAGCGAAGAAGCATGTGTTAAAGGAAAGCTGCAACACGGTTACATATTTCGACTCGTTGGGCACTCACGTTCTTTGTAACATCTGTGAAGGGGCACTGAACGCCGCCAACTCTTCTCTTGCCTTTGAGTCCCAGGAGGCAAACGGGTTCGTTTGCTTTAACGCTGTGAATGTGCAGCGGTAATGGCAAAGCCCTGCCCGGATCGCTCGACAGCTCTCGTTTGTACAGCATTCAAACGGCCTCAGGAACGCCGTTCTAAGCAGCCTTACATTCCATGCTGGTGTGCCCAAGGAGGAATTTGGATTCTTCTGAGAAACACCACTGTGCCTCACTAATGAAACCTGTGAAAACCCAAAGGACCTCTCCCTACGGCAGTCGGAAGCTAGATGTTGAGTTCCAGACTGAAAACACCGGACAGCTTTCCCTGTGTCTTTGTTGGAATTCTGGGACCATCCAGATTCACAAGGCCTAACTTTTGCACGGCGGGGGAATGCTCTTGTGCATGTACAGCAGTCCCCACGTGAAAACCTTTCTTAGCAGATGAGGCAGTCTTTCCCTTGTACTAGGTAGCTAGGCAGAATCATCAGATAAACATGCTTTGTCATCGAGCTTGAAAGTGGGACACTGATGGGAAAGTTCACATTTTCCCGCTTGCAAGCGACTTGCTTTTGGCTTCAAAGCTGCCTGAACAGCACTAGCGGCCCACCTTCTCTTCACTGCAGGACTTTCGCTGTGGGCCAAGGCTGCGTTCTCTCAATGCCAAAAATGTGCTGACAATTCCCTTCTAGAAACTCATCCTACTGCACTCCAAATTCAGCTCCGGCCAATGAAAGGTGACCTAAGGCCACAAGGTAAGATCCAGTGTTTCATATCAGCAGAGCTGGGTGTGCATTGTATCCACGAAACCATACTCTGAAATGGAGTGCCTTAACTCTGCTATGCCCCTGGCGACACATAGGACAGTGGATCGTGCACCCATTTCGCATGATGACCACTGTGTGCCTGAAGAGCGTCCTCTGGCTTCTGAGGAACCCTAGGCGAAATAGGCCCCTGGGAAGCACTCTTCCCATTCATAGCAAGGGAAAAGTACTGCTTTCTGGGTTGCCAAGGAAGAGTGTCCCAGTCGTCAAAGAGCCTCGCGAAAGCAGTGCTGGGCAGACTCTGTTTGCAAGTCGACTGGCCTCAGTGACTGAAAGGGAATTCCACTGCTAATACACAGTGTGCTGACGATTGAGGCCTGGACTCAGGACAGCACGCAGGCAGAAGCGAAAGCTGAGCTCTGCGTCCAGCCTGAAGACCAGTACACTTTTCACACTTAACTCTGTTGGGATGTGCAAGAGCCATGGTCACCGAGGCCTACCTAAGGTACTGAAATACTTCCCCAGTTCAGCCTAGGCAGAGGACTCTGTTGCCAAAGGATCTCCATGGAAGGGCCCTGTGAGTTCCGTGTGTTTCCTTGAGGGAGTCAGAAACGACTGAGGGTAACTATAGGAGCTCATGGTTGAAAGCAGGCTACCCTGGCAAAACCTTATTTTCCTCCGCGGTAGGCGAGACAGTTGCGGTTTGAAAGCTGCCTGAAAAACACTCCTGCTGCCCATCTTCTCTTTGCTGCCTGAAGGCGTCACAAAGTACTATGAGTGTACTCGTATGAGGCATGCTGTCTCAGTTCCTTGCTGGAAGCTCCTCCAGGAGCACTCTGGAACTTACCAGCCAAAGAAATGGCACCCAGGCCGCATGGAAAAGTCCAGATTTCTCCCATTGCAAGCTTAGTTGTGCCATAGTAGCGAAGAAGCATGTGTTAAAGGAAAGCTGCAACACGGTTACATATTTCGACTCGTTGGGCACTCACGTTCTTTGTAACATCTGTGAAGGGGCACTGAACGCCGCCAACTCTTCTCTTGCCTTTGAGTCCCAGGAGGCAAACGGGTTCGTTTGCTTTAACGCTGTGAATGTGCAGCGGTAATGGCAAAGCCCTGCCCGGATCGCTCGACAGCTCTCGTTTGTACAGCATTCAAACGGCCTCAGGAACGCCGTTCTAAGCAGCCTTACATTCCATGCTGGTGTGCCCAAGGAGGAATTTGGATTCTTCTGAGAAACACCACTGTGCCTCACTAATGAAACCTGTGAAAACCCAAAGGACCTCTCCTACGGCAGTCGGAAGCTAGATGTTGAGTTCCTGACTGAAAACACCGGACAGCTTTCCCTGTGTCTTTGTTGGAATTCTGGGACCATCCAGATTCACAAGGCCTAACTTTTGGCACGGCGGGGAATGCTCTTGTGCATGTACAGCATTCCCCACGTGAAAACCTTTCTTAGCAGATGGAGGCAGTCTTTCCCTTGTACTAGGTAGCTAGGCAGAATCATCAGATAAACATGCTTTGTCATCGAGCTTGAAAGTGGGACACTGATGGGAAAGTTCACATTTTCCCGCTTTGCAAGCGACTTGCTTTTGGCTTCAAAGCTGCCTGAACAGCACTAGCGGCCCACCTTCTCTTCACTGCAGGACTTTCGCTGTGGGCCAAGGCTGCGTTCTCTCAATGCCAAAAATGTGCTGACAATTCCCTTCTAGAAACTCATCCTACTGCACTCCAAATTCAGCTCCGGCCAATGAAAGGTGACCTAAGGCCACAAGGTAAGATCCAGTGTTTCATATCAGCAGAGCTGGGTGTGCATTGTATCCACGAAACCATACTCTGAAAATGGAGTGCCTTAACTCTGCTATGCCCCTGGCGACACATAGGACAGTGGATCGTGCACCCATTTCGCATGATGACCACTGTGTGCCTGAAGAGCGTCCTCTGCTTCTGAGGAACCCTAGGCGAAATAGGCCCCTGGGAAGCACTCTTCCCATTCATAGCAAGGGAAAAGTACTGCTTTCTGGGTTGCAAGGAAGAGTGTCCCAGTCGTCAAAGAGCCTCGCGAAAGCAGTGCTGGGCAGACTCTGTTTGCAAGTCGACTGGCCTCAGTGACTGAAAGGGAATTCCACTGCTAATACACAGTGTGCTGACGATTGAGGCCTGGACTCAGGACAGCACGCAGGCAGAAGCGAAAGCTGAGCTCTGCGTCCAGCCTGAAGACCAGTACACTTTTCACACTTAAACTCTGTTGGGATGTGCAAGAGCCATGGTCACCGAGGCCTACCTAAGGTACTGAAATACTTCCCCAGTTCAGCCTAGGCAGAGGACTCTGTTGCCAAAGGATCTCCATGGAAGGGCCTGTGAGTTCCGTGTGTTTCCTTGAGGGAGTCAGAAACGACTGAGGGTAACTATAGGAGCTCATGGTTGAAAGCAGGCTACCCTGGCAAAACCTTATTTTCCTCCGCGGTAGGCGAGACAGTTGCGGTTTGAAAGCTGCCTGAAAAACACTCCTGCTGCCCATCTTCTCTTTGCTGCCTGAAGGCGTCACCAAAGTACTATGAGTGTACTCGTATGAGGCATGCTGTCTCAGTTCCTTGCTGGAAGCTCCTCCAGGAGCACTCTGGAACTTACCAGCCAAAGAAATGGCACCCCAGGCCTCATGGAAAAGTCCAGATTTCTCCCATTGCAAGCTTAGTTGTGCCATAGTAGCGAAGAAGCATGTGTTAAAGGAAAGCTGCAACACGGTTACATATTTCGACTCGTTGGGCACTCACGTTCTTTGTAACATCTGTGAAGGGGCACTGAACGCCGCCAACTCTTCTCTTGCCTTTGAGTCCCAGGAGGCAAACGGGTTCGTTTGCTTTAACGCTGTGAATGTGCAGCGGTAATGGCAAAGCCCTGCCCGGATCGCTCGACAGCTCTCGTTTGTACAGCATTCAAACGGCCTCAGGAACGCCGTTCTAAGCAGCCTTACATTCCATGCTGGTGTGCCCAAGGAGGAATTTGGATTCTTCTGAGAAACACCACTGTGCCTCACTAATGAAACCTGTGAAAACCCAAAGGACCTCTCCCTACGGCAGTCGGAAGCTAGATGTTGAGTTCCTGACTGAAAACACCGGACAGCTTTCCCTGTGTCTTTGTTGGAATTCTGGGACCATCCAGATTCACAAGGCCTAACTTTTGCACGGCGGGGAATGCTCTTGTGCATGTACAGCATTCCCCACGTGAAAACCTTTCTTAGCAGATGGAGGCAGTCTTTCCCTTGTACTAGGTAGCTAGGCAGAATCATCAGATAAACATGCTTTGTCATCGAGCTTGAAAGTGGGACACTGATGGGAAAGTTCACATTTTCCCGCTTTGCAAGCGACTTGCTTTTGGCTTCAAAGCTGCCTGAACAGCACTAGCGGCCCACCTTCTCTTCACTGCAGGAGTTTCGCTGTGGGCCAAGGCTGCGTTCTCTCAATGCCAAAAATGTGCTGACAATTCCCTTCTAGAAACTCATCCTACTGCACTCCAAATTCAGCTCCGGCCAATGAAAGGTGACCTAAGGCCACAAGGTAAGATCCAGTGTTTCATATCAGCAGAGCTGGGTGTGCATTGTATCCACGAAACCATACTCTGAAATGGAGTGCCTTAACTCTGCTATGCCCCTGGCGACACATAGGACAGTGGATCGTGCACCCATTTCGCATGATGACCACTGTGTGGCCTGAAGAGCGTCCTCTGGCTTCTGAGGAACCCTAGGCGAAATAGGCCCCTGGGAAGCACTCTTCCCATTCATAGCAAGGGAAAAGTACTGCTTTCTGGGTTGCCAAGGAAGAGTGTCCAGTCGTCAAAGAGCCTCGCGAAAGCAGTGCTGGGCAGACTCTGTTTGCAAGTCGACTGGCCTCAGTGACTGAAAGGGAATTCCACTGCTAATACACAGTGTGCTGACGATTGAGGCCTGGACTCAGGACAGCACGCAGGCAGAAGCGAAAGCTGAGCTCTGCGTCCAGCCTGAAGACCAGTACACTTTTCACACTTAACTCTGTTGGGATGTGCAAGAGCCATGGTCACCGAGGCCTACCTAAGGTACTGAAATACTTCCCCAGTTCAGCCTAGGCAGAGGACTCTGTTGCCAAAGGATCTCCATGGAAGGGCCCTGTGAGTTCCGTGTGTTTCCTTGAGGGAGTCAGAAACGACTGAGGGTAACTATAGGAGCTCATGGTTGAAAGCAGGCTACCCTGGCAAAACCTTATTTTCCTCCGCGGTAGGCGAGACAGTTGCGGTTTGAAAGCTGCCTGAAAAACACTCCTGCTGCCCATCTTCTCTTTGCTGCCTGAAGGCGTCACCAAAGTACTATGAGTGTACTCGTATGAGGCATGCTGTCTCAGTTCCTTGCTGGAAGCTCCTCCAGGAGCACTCTGGAACTTACCAGCCAAAGAAATGGCACCCCAGGCCTCATGGAAAAGTCCAGATTTCTCCCATTGCAAGCTTAGTTGTGCCATAGTAGCGAAGAAGCATGTGTTAAAGGAAAGCTGCAACACGGTTACATATTTCGACTCGTTGGGCACTCACGTTCTTTGTAACATCTGTGAAGGGGCACTGAACGCCGCCAACTCTTCTCTTGCCTTTGAGTCCCAGGAGGCAAACGGGTTCGTTTGCTTTAACGCTGTGAATGTGCAGCGGTAATGGCAAAGCCCTGCCCGGATCGCTCGACAGCTCTCGTTTGTACAGCATTCAAACGGCCTCAGGAACGCCGTTCTAAGCAGCCTTACATTCCATGCTGGTGTGCCCAAGGAGGAATTTGGATTCTTCTGAGAAACACCACTGTGCCTCACTAATGAAACCTGTGAAAACCCAAAGGACCTCTCCTACGGCAGTCGGAAGCTAGATGTTGAGTTCCTGACTGAAAACACCGGACAGCTTTCCCTGTGTCTTTGTTGGAATTCTGGGACCATCCAGATTCACAAGGCCTAACTTTTGCACGGCGGGGGAATGCTCTTGTGCATGTACAGCATTCCCCACGTGAAAACCTTTCTTAGCAGATGGAGGCAGTCTTTCCCTTGTACTAGGTAGCTAGGCAGAATCATCAGATAAACATGCTTTGTCATCGAGCTTGAAAGTGGGACACTGATGGGAAAGTTCACATTTTCCCGCTTTGCAAGCGACTTGCTTTTGGCTTCAAAGCTGCCTGAACAGCACTAGCGGCCCACCTTCTCTTCACTGCAGGAGTTTCGCTGTGGGCCAAGGCTGCGTTCTCTCAATGCCAAAATGTGCTGACAATTCCCTTCTAGAAACTCATCCTACTGCACTCCAAATTCAGCTCCGGCCAATGAAAGGTGACCTAAGGCCACAAGGTAAGATCCAGTGTTTCATATCAGCAGAGCTGGGTGTGCATTGTATCCACGAAACCATACTCTGAAATGGAGTGCCTTAACTCTGCTATGCCCCTGGCGACACATAGGACAGTGGATCGTGCACCCATTTCGCATGATGACCACTGTGTGCCTGAAGAGCGTCCTCTGGCTTCTGAGGAACCCTAGGCGAAATAGGCCCCTGGGAAGCACTCTTCCCATTCATAGCAAGGGAAAAGTACTGCTTTCTGGGTTGCCAAGGAAGAGTGTCCCAGTCGTCAAAGAGCCTCGCGAAAGCAGTGCTGGGCAGACTCTGTTTGCAAGTCGACTGGCCTCAGTGACTGAAAGGGAATTCCACTGCTAATACACAGTGTGCTGACGATTGAGGCCTGGACTCAGGACAGCACGCAGGCAGAAGCGAAAGCTGAGCTCTGCGTCCAGCCTGAAGACCAGTACACTTTTCACACTTAACTCTGTTGGGATGTGCAAGAGCCATGGTCACCGAGGCCTACCTAAGGTACTGAAATACTTCCCCAGTTCAGCCTAGGCAGAGGACTCTGTTGCCAAAGGATCTCCATGGAAGGGCCCTGTGAGTTCCGTGTGTTTCCTTGAGGGAGTCAGAAACGACTGAGGGTAACTATAGGAGCTCATGGTTGAAAGCAGGCTACCCTGGCAAAACCTTATTTTCCTCCGCGGTAGGCGAGACAGTTGCGGTTTGAA
The DNA here is from genome assembly GCF_028564815.1 of Eubalaena glacialis. Classification (NCBI taxonomy): domain Eukaryota; kingdom Metazoa; phylum Chordata; class Mammalia; order Artiodactyla; family Balaenidae; genus Eubalaena; species Eubalaena glacialis. The sequence continues at coordinate 32,170 of NW_026871776.1, read as the reverse complement.
AGCTGCCTGAAAAACACTCCTGCTGCCCATCTTCTCTTTGCTGCCTGAAGGCGTCACCAAAGTACTATGAGTGTACTCGTATGAGGCATGCTGTCTCAGTTCCTTGCTGGAAGCTCCTCCAGGAGCACTCTGGAACTTACCAGCCAAAGAAATGGCACCCCAGGCCTCATGGAAAAGTCCAGATTTCTCCCATTGCAAGCTTAGTTGTGCCATAGTAGCGAAGAAGCATGTGTTAAAGGAAAGCTGCAACACGGTTACATATTTCGACTCGTTGGGCACTCACGTTCTTTGTAACATCTGTGAAGGGCACTGAACGCCGCCAACTCTTCTCTTGCCTTTGAGTCCCAGGAGGCAAACGGGTTCGTTTGCTTTAACGCTGTGAATGTGCAGCGGTAATGGCAAAGCCCTGCCCGGATCGCTCGACAGCTCTCGTTTGTACAGCATTCAAACGGCCTCAGGAACGCCGTTCTAAGCAGCCTTACATTCCATGCTGGTGTGCCCAAGGAGGAATTTGGATTCTTCTGAGAAACACCACTGTGCCTCACTAATGAAACCTGTGAAAACCCAAAGGACCTCTCCCTACGGCAGTCGGAAGCTAGATGTTGAGTTCCTGACTGAAAACACCGGACAGCTTTCCCTGTGTCTTTGTTGGAATTCTGGGACCATCCAGATTCACAAGGCCTAACTTTTGCACGGCGGGGGAATGCTCTTGTGCATGTACAGCATTCCCCACGTGAAAACCTTTCTTAGCAGATGGAGGCAGTCTTTCCCTTGTACTAGGTAGCTAGGCAGAATCATCAGATAAACATGCTTTGTCATCGAGCTTGAAAGTGGGACACTGATGGGAAAGTTCACATTTTCCCGCTTTGCAAGCGACTTGCTTTTGGCTTCAAAGCTGCCTGAACAGCACTAGCGGCCCACCTTCTCTTCACTGCAGGAGTTTCGCTGTGGGCCAAGGCTGCGTTCTCTCAATGCCAAAAATGTGCTGACAATTCCCTTCTAGAAACTCATCCTACTGCACTCCAAATTCAGCTCCGGCCAATGAAAGGTGACCTAAGGCCACAAGGTAAGATCCAGTGTTTCATATCAGCAGAGCTGGGTGTGCATTGTATCCACGAAACCATACTCTGAAATGGAGTGCCTTAACTCTGCTATGCCCCTGGCGACACATAGGACAGTGGATCGTGCACCCATTTCGCATGATGACCACTGTGTGCCTGAAGAGCGTCCTCTGGCTTCTGAGGAACCCTAGGCGAAATAGGCCCCTGGGAAGCACTCTTCCCATTCATAGCAAGGGAAAAGTACTGCTTTCTGGGTTGCCAAGGAAGAGTGTCCCAGTCGTCAAAGAGCCTCGCGAAAGCAGTGCTGGGCAGACTCTGTTTGCAAGTCGACTGGCCTCAGTGACTGAAAGGGAATTCCACTGCTAATACACAGTGTGCTGACGATTGAGGCCTGGACTCAGGACAGCACGCAGGCAGAAGCGAAAGCTGAGCTCTGCGTCCAGCCTGAAGACCAGTACACTTTTCACACTTAACTCTGTTGGGATGTGCAAGAGCCATGGTCACCGAGGCCTACCTAAGGTACTGAAATACTTCCCCAGTTCAGCCTAGGCAGAGGACTCTGTTGCCAAAGGATCTCCATGGAAGGGCCCTGTGAGTTCCGTGTGTTTCCTTGAGGGAGTCAGAAACGACTGAGGGTAACTATAGGAGCTCATGGTTGAAAGCAGGCTACCCTGGCAAAACCTTATTTTCCTCCGCGGTAGGCGAGACAGTTGCGGTTTGAAAGCTGCCTGAAAAACACTCTGCTGCCCATCTTCTCTTTGCTGCCTGAAGGCGTCACCAAAGTACTATGAGTGTACTCGTATGAGGCATGCTGTCTCAGTTCCTTGCTGGAAGCTCCTCCAGGAGCACTCTGGAACTTACCAGCCAAAGAAATGGCACCCCAGGCCTCATGGAAAAGTCCAGATTTCTCCATTGCAAGCTTAGTTGTGCCATAGTAGCGAAGAAGCATGTGTTAAAGGAAAGCTGCAACACGGTTACATATTTCGACTCGTTGGGCACTCACGTTCTTTGTAACATCTGTGAAGGGGCACTGAACGCCGCCAACTCTTCTCTTGCCTTTGAGTCCCAGGAGGCAAACGGGTTCGTTTGCTTTAACGCTGTGAATGTGCAGCGGTAATGGCAAAGCCCTGCCCGGATCGCTCGACAGCTCTCGTTTGTACAGCATTCAAACGGCCTCAGGAACGCCGTTCTAAGCAGCCTTACATTCCATGCTGGTGTGCCCAAGGAGGAATTTGGATTCTTCTGAGAAACACCACTGTGCCTCACTAATGAAACCTGTGAAAACCCAAAGGACCTCTCCCTACGGCAGTCGGAAGCTAGATGTTGAGTTCCAGACTGAAAACACCGGACAGCTTTCCCTGTGTCTTTGTTGGAATTCTGGGACCATCCAGATTCACAAGGCCTAACTTTTGCACGGCGGGGGAATGCTCTTGTGCATGTACAGCATTCCCCACGTGAAAACCTTTCTTAGCAGATGGAGGCAGTCTTTCCCTTGTACTAGGTAGCTAGGCAGAATCATCAGATAAACATGCTTTGTCATCGAGCTTGAAAGTGGGACACTGATGGGAAAGTTCACATTTTCCCGCTTTGCAAGCGACTTGCTTTTGGCTTCAAAGCTGCCTGAACAGCACTAGCGGCCCACCTTCTCTTCACTGCAGGAGTTTCGCTGTGGGCCAAGGCTGCGTTCTCTCAATGCCAAAAATGTGCTGACAATTCCCTTCTAGAAACTCATCCTACTGCACTCCAAATTCAGCTCCGGCCAATGAAAGGTGACCTAAGGCCACAAGGTAAGATCCAGTGTTTCATATCAGCAGAGCTGGGTGTGCATTGTATCCACGAAACCATACTCTGAAATGGAGTGCCTTAACTCTGCTATGCCCCTGGCGACACATAGGACAGTGGATCGTGCACCCATTTCGCATGATGACCACTGTGTGCCTGAAGAGCGTCCTCTGGCTTCTGAGGAACCCTAGGCGAAATAGGCCCCTGGGAAGCACTCTTCCCATTCATAGCAAGGGAAAAGTACTGCTTTCTGGGTTGCCAAGGAAGAGTGTCCCAGTCGTCAAAGAGCCTCGCGAAAGCAGTGCTGGGCAGACTCTGTTTGCAAGTCGACTGGCCTCAGTGACTGAAAGGGAATTCCACTGCTAATACACAGTGTGCTGACGATTGAGGCCTGGACTCAGGACAGCACGCAGGCAGAAGCGAAAGCTGAGCTCTGCGTCCAGCCTGAAGACCAGTACACTTTTCACACTTAACTCTGTTGGGATGTGCAAGAGCCATGGTCACCGAGGCCTACCTAAGGTACTGAAATACTTCCCCAGTTCAGCCTAGGCAGAGGACTCTGTTGCCAAAGGATCTCCATGGAAGGGCCCTGTGAGTTCCGTGTGTTTCCTTGAGGGAGTCAGAAACGACTGAGGGTAACTATAGGAGCTCATGGTTGAAAGCAGGCTACCCTGGCAAAACCTTATTTTCCTCCGCGGTAGGCGAGACAGTTGCGGTTTGAAAGCTGCCTGAAAAACACTCCTGCTGCCCATCTTCTCTTTGCTGCCTGAAGGCGTCACCAAAGTACTATGAGTGTACTCGTATGAGGCATGCTGTCTCAGTTCCTTGCTGGAAGCTCCTCCAGGAGCACTCTGGAACTTACCAGCCAAAGAAATGGCACCCCAGGCCTCATGGAAAAGTCCAGATTTCTCCCATTGCAAGCTTAGTTGTGCCATAGTAGCGAAGAAGCATGTGTTAAAGGAAAGCTGCAACACGGTTACATATTTCGACTCGTTGGGCACTCACGTTCTTTGTAACATCTGTGAAGGGGCACTGAACGCCGCCAACTCTTCTCTTGCCTTTGAGTCCCAGGAGGCAAACGGGTTCGTTTGCTTTAACGCTGTGAATGTGCAGCGGTAATGGCAAAGCCCTGCCCGGATCGCTCGACAGCTCTCGTTTGTACAGCATTCAAACGGCCTCAGGAACGCCGTTCTAAGCAGCCTTACATTCCATGCTGGTGTGCCCAAGGAGGAATTTGGATTCTTCTGAGAAACACCACTGTGCCTCACTAATGAAACCTGTGAAAACCCAAAGGACCTCTCCCTACGGCAGTCGGAAGCTAGATGTTGAGTTCCAGACTGAAAACACCGGACAGCTTTCCCTGTGTCTTTGTTGGAATTCTGGGACCATCCAGATTCACAAGGCCTAACTTTTGCACGGCGGGGGAATGCTCTTGTGCATGTACAGCATTCCCCACGTGAAAACCTTTCTTAGCAGATGGAGGCAGTCTTTCCCTTGTACTAGGTAGCTAGGCAGAATCATCAGATAAACATGCTTTGTCATCGAGCTTGAAAGTGGGACACTGATGGGAAAGTTCACATTTTCCCGCTTTGCAAGCGACTTGCTTTTGGCTTCAAAGCTGCCTGAACAGCACTAGCGGCCCACCTTCTCTTCACTGCAGGACTTTCGCTGTGGGCCAAGGTTGCGTTCTCTCAATGCCAAAAATGTGCTGACAATTCCCTTCTAGAAACTCATCCTACTGCACTCCAAATTCAGCTCCGGCCAATGAAAGGTGACCTAAGGCCACAAGGTAAGATCCAGTGTTTCATATCAGCAGAGCTGGGTGTGCATTGTATCCACGAAACCATACTCTGAAATGGAGTGCCTTAACTCTGCTATGCCCCTGGCGACACATAGGACAGTGGATCGTGCACCCATTTCGCATGATGACCACTGTGTGCCTGAAGAGCGTCCTCTGGCTTCTGAGGAACCCTAGGCGAAATAGGCCCCTGGGAAGCACTCTTCCCATTCATAGCAAGGGAAAAGTACTGCTTTCTGGGTTGCCAAGGAAGAGTGTCCCAGTCGTCAAAGAGCCTCGCGAAAGCAGTGCTGGGCAGACTCTGTTTGCAAGTCGACTGGCCTCAGTGACTGAAAGGGAATTCCACTGCTAATACACAGTGTGCTGACGATTGAGGCCTGGACTCAGGACAGCACGCAGGCAGAAGCGAAAGCTGAGCTCTGCGTCCAGCCTGAAGACCAGTACACTTTTCACACTTAACTCTGTTGGGATGTGCAAGAGCCATGGTCACCGAGGCCTACCTAAGGTACTGAAATACTTCCCCAGTTCAGCCTAGGCAGAGGACTCTGTTGCCAAAGGATCTCCATGGAAGGGCCCTGTGAGTTCCGTGTGTTTCCTTGAGGGAGTCAGAAACGACTGAGGGTAACTATAGGAGCTCATGGTTGAAAGCAGGCTACCCTGGCAAAACCTTATTTTCCTCCGCGGTAGGCGAGACAGTTGCGGTTTGAAAGCTGCCTGAAAAACACTCCTGCTGCCCATCTTCTCTTTGCTGCCTGAAGGCGTCACCAAAGTACTATGAGTGTACTCGTATGAGGCATGCTGTCTCAGTTCCTTGCTGGAAGCTCCTCCAGGAGCACTCTGGAACTTACCAGCCAAAGAAATGGCACCCCAGGCCTCATGGAAAAGTCCAGATTTCTCCCATTGCAAGCTTAGTTGTGCCATAGTAGCGAAGAAGCATGTGTTAAAGGAAAGCTGCAACACGGTTACATATTTCGACTCGTTGGGCACTCACGTTCTTTGTAACATCTGTGAAGGGGCACTGAACGCCGCCAACTCTTCTCTTGCCTTTGAGTCCCAGGAGGCAAACGGGTTCGTTTGCTTTAACGCTGTGAATGTGCAGCGGTAATGGCAAAGCCCTGCCCGGATCGCTCGACAGCTCTCGTTTGTACAGCATTCAAACGGCCTCAGGAACGCCGTTCTAAGCAGCCTTACATTCCATGCTGGTGTGCCCAAGGAGGAATTTGGATTCTTCTGAGAAACACCACTGTGCCTCACTAATGAAACCTGTGAAAACCCAAAGGACCTCTCCCTACGGCAGTCGGAAGCTAGATGTTGAGTTCCTGACTGAAAACACCGGACAGCTTTCCCTGTGTCTTTGTTGGAATTCTGGGACCATCCAGATTCACAAGGCCTAACTTTTGCACGGCGGGGGAATGCTCTTGTGCATGTACAGCATTCCCCACGTGAAAACCTTTCTTAGCAGATGGAGGCAGTCTTTCCCTTGTACTAGGTAGCTAGGCAGAATCATCAGATAAACATGCTTTGTCATCGAGCTTGAAAGTGGGACACTGATGGGAAAGTTCACATTTTCCCGCTTTGCAAGCGACTTGCTTTTGGCTTCAAAGCTGCCTGAACAGCACTAGCGGCCCACCTTCTCTTCACTGCAGGAGTTTCGCTGTGGGCCAAGGCTGCGTTCTCTCAATGCCAAAAATGTGCTGACAATTCCCTTCTAGAAACTCATCCTACTGCACTCCAAATTCAGCTCCGGCCAATGAAAGGTGACCTAAGGCCACAAGGTAAGATCCAGTGTTTCATATCAGCAGAGCTGGGTGTGCATTGTATCCACGAAACCATACTCTGAAATGGAGTGCCTTAACTCTGCTATGCCCCTGGCGACACATAGGACAGTGGATCGTGCACCCATTTCGCATGATGACCACTGTGTGCCTGAAGAGCGTCCTCTGGCTTCTGAGGAACCCTAGGCGAAATAGGCCCCTGGGAAGCACTCTTCCCATTCATAGCAAGGGAAAAGTACTGCTTTCTGGGTTGCCAAGGAAGAGTGTCCCAGTCGTCAAAGAGCCTCGCGAAAGCAGTGCTGGGCAGACTCTGTTTGCAAGTCGACTGGCCTCAGTGACTGAAAGGGAATTCCACTGCTAATACACAGTGTGCTGACGATTGAGGCCTGGACTCAGGACAGCACGCAGGCAGAAGCGAAAGCTGAGCTCTGCGTCCAGCCTGAAGACCAGTACACTTTTCACACTTAACTCTGTTGGGATGTGCAAGAGCCATGGTCACCGAGGCCTACCTAAGGTACTGAAATACTTCCCCAGTTCAGCCTAGGCAGAGGACTCTGTTGCCAAAGGATCTCCATGGAAGGGCCCTGTGAGTTCCGTGTGTTTCCTTGAGGGAGTCAGAAACGACTGAGGGTAACTATAGGAGCTCATGGTTGAAAGCAGGCTACCCTGGCAAAACCTTATTTTCCTCCGCGGTAGGCGAGACAGTTGCGGTTTGAAAGCTGCCTGAAAAACACTCCTGCTGCCCATCTTCTCTTTGCTGCCTGAAGGCGTCACCAAAGTACTATGAGTGTACTCGTATGAGGCATGCTGTCTCAGTTCCTTGCTGGAAGCTCCTCCAGGAGCACTCTGGAACTTACCAGCCAAAGAAATGGCACCCCAGGCCTCATGGAAAAGTCCAGATTTCTCCCATTGCAAGCTTAGTTGTGCCATAGTAGCGAAGAAGCATGTGTTAAAGGAAAGCTGCAACACGGTTACATATTTCGACTCGTTGGGCACTCACGTTCTTTGTAACATCTGTGAAGGGGCACTGAACGCCGCCAACTCTTCTCTTGCCTTTGAGTCCCAGGAGGCAAACGGGTTCGTTTGCTTTAACGCTGTGAATGTGCAGCGGTAATGGCAAAGCCCTGCCCGGATCGCTCGACAGCTCTCGTTTGTACAGCATTCAAACGGCCTCAGGAACGCCGTTCTAAGCAGCCTTACATTCCATGCTGGTGTGCCCAAGGAGGAATTTGGATTCTTCTGAGAAACACCACTGTGCCTCACTAATGAAACCTGTGAAAACCCAAAGGACCTCTCCCTACGGCAGTCGGAAGCTAGATGTTGAGTTCCAGACTGAAAACACCGGACAGCTTTCCCTGTGTCTTTGTTGGAATTCTGGGACCATCCAGATTCACAAGGCCTAACTTTTGCACGGCGGGGGAATGCTCTTGTGCATGTACAGCATTCCCCACGTGAAAACCTTTCTTAGCAGATGGAGGCAGTCTTTCCCTTGTACTAGGTAGCTAGGCAGAATCATCAGATAAACATGCTTTGTCATCGAGCTTGAAAGTGGGACACTGATGGGAAAGTTCACATTTTCCCGCTTTGCAAGCGACTTGCTTTTGGCTTCAAAGCTGCCTGAACAGCACTAGCGGCCCACCTTCTCTTCACTGCAGGAGTTTCGCTGTGGGCCAAGGCTGCGTTCTCTCAATGCCAAAAATGTGCTGACAATTCCCTTCTAGAAACTCATCCTACTGCACTCCAAATTCAGCTCCGGCCAATGAAAGGTGACCTAAGGCCACAAGGTAAGATCCAGTGTTTCATATCAGCAGAGCTGGGTGTGCATTGTATCCACGAAACCATACTCTGAAATGGAGTGCCTTAACTCTGCTATGCCCCTGGCGACACATAGGACAGTGGATCGTGCACCCATTTCGCATGATGACCACTGTGTGCCTGAAGAGCGTCCTCTGGCTTCTGAGGAACCCTAGGCGAAATAGGCCCCTGGGAAGCACTCTTCCCATTCATAGCAAGGGAAAAGTACTGCTTTCTGGGTTGCCAAGGAAGAGTGTCCCAGTCGTCAAAGAGCCTCGCGAAAGCAGTGCTGGGCAGACTCTGTTTGCAAGTCGACTGGCCTCAGTGACTGAAAGGGAATTCCACTGCTAATACACAGTGTGCTGACGATTGAGGCCTGGACTCAGGACAGCACGCAGGCAGAAGCGAAAGCTGAGCTCTGCGTCCAGCCTGAAGACCAGTACACTTTTCACACTTAACTCTGTTGGGATGTGCAAGAGCCATGGTCACCGAGGCCTACCTAAGGTACTGAAATACTTCCCCAGTTCAGCCTAGGCAGAGGACTCTGTTGCCAAAGGATCTCCATGGAAGGGCCCTGTGAGTTCCGTGTGTTTCCTTGAGGGAGTCAGAAACGACTGAGGGTAACTATAGGAGCTCATGGTTGAAAGCAGGCTACCCTGGCAAAACCTTATTTTCCTCCGCGGTAGGCGAGACAGTTGCGGTTTGAAAGCTGCCTGAAAAACACTCCTGCTGCCCATCTTCTCTTTGCTGCCTGAAGGCGTCACCAAAGTACTATGAGTGTACTCGTATGAGGCATGCTGTCTCAGTTCCTTGCTGGAAGCTCCTCCAGGAGCACTCTGGAACTTACCAGCCAAAGAAATGGCACCCCAGGCCTCATGGAAAAGTCCAGATTTCTCCCATTGCAAGCTTAGTTGTGCCATAGTAGCGAAGAAGCATGTGTTAAAGGAAAGCTGCAACACGGTTACATATTTCGACTCGTTGGGCACTCACGTTCTTTGTAACATCTGTGAAGGGGCACTGAACGCCGCCAACTCTTCTCTTGCCTTTGAGTCCCAGGAGGCAAACGGGTTCGTTTGCTTTAACGCTGTGAATGTGCAGCGGTAATGGCAAAGCCCTGCCCGGATCGCTCGACAGCTCTCGTTTGTACAGCATTCAAACGGCCTCAGGAACGCCGTTCTAAGCAGCCTTACATTCCATGCTGGTGTGCCCAAGGAGGAATTTGGATTCTTCTGAGAAACACCACTGTGCCTCACTAATGAAACCTGTGAAAACCCAAAGGACCTCTCCCTACGGCAGTCGGAAGCTAGATGTTGAGTTCCAGACTGAAAACACCGGACAGCTTTCCCTGTGTCTTTGTTGGAATTCTGGGACCATCCAGATTCACAAGGCCTAACTTTTGCACGGCGGGGGAATGCTCTTGTGCATGTACAGCATTCCCCACGTGAAAACCTTTCTTAGCAGATGGAGGCAGTCTTTCCCTTGTACTAGGTAGCTAGGCAGAATCATCAGATAAACATGCTTTGTCATCGAGCTTGAAAGTGGGACACTGATGGGAAAGTTCACATTTTCCCGCTTTGCAAGCGACTTGCTTTTGGCTTCAAAGCTGCCTGAACAGCACTAGCGGCCCACCTTCTCTTCACTGCAGGAGTTTCGCTGTGGGCCAAGGCTGCGTTCTCTCAATGCCAAAAATGTGCTGACAATTCCCTTCTAGAAACTCATCCTACTGCACTCCAAATTCAGCTCCGGCCAATGAAAGGTGACCTAAGGCCACAAGGTAAGATCCAGTGTTTCATATCAGCAGAGCTGGGTGTGCATTGTATCCACGAAACCATACTCTGAAATGGAGTGCCTTAACTCTGCTATGCCCCTGGCGACACATAGGACAGTGGATCGTGCACCCATTTCGCATGATGACCACTGTGTGCCTGAAGAGCGTCCTCTGGCTTCTGAGGAACCCTAGGCGAAATAGGCCCCTGGGAAGCACTCTTCCCATTCATAGCAAGGGAAAAGTACTGCTTTCTGGGTTGCCAAGGAAGAGTGTCCCAGTCGTCAAAGAGCCTCGCGAAAGCAGTGCTGGGCAGACTCTGTTTGCAAGTCGACTGGCCTCAGTGACTGAAAGGGAATTCCACTGCTAATACACAGTGTGCTGACGATTGAGGCCTGGACTCAGGACAGCACGCAGGCAGAAGCGAAAGCTGAGCTCTGCGTCCAGCCTGAAGACCAGTACACTTTTCACACTTAACTCTGTTGGGATGTGCAAGAGCCATGGTCACGGAGGCCTACCTAAGGTACTGAAATACTTCCCCAGTTCAGCCTAGGCAGAGGACTCTGTTGCCAAAGGATCTCCATGGAAGGGCCCTGTGAGTTCCGTGTGTTTCCTTGAGGGAGTCAGAAACGACTGAGGGTAACTATAGGAGCTCATGGTTGAAAGCAGGCTACCCTGGCAAAACCTTATTTTCCTCCGCGGTAGGCGAGACAGTTGCGGTTTGAAAGCTGCCTGAAAAACACTCCTGCTGCCCATCTTCTCTTTGCTGCCTGAAGGCGTCACCAAAGTACTATGAGTGTACTCGTATGAGGCATGCTGTCTCAGTTCCTTGCTGGAAGCTCCTCCAGGAGCACTCTGGAACTTACCAGCCAAAGAAATGGCACCCCAGGCCTCATGGAAAAGTCCAGATTTCTCCCATTGCAAGCTTAGTTGTGCCATAGTAGCGAAGAAGCATGTGTTAAAGGAAAGCTGCAACACGGTTACATATTTCGACTCGTTGGGCACTCACGTTCTTTGTAACATCTGTGAAGGGGCACTGAACGCCGCCAACTCTTCTCTTGCCTTTGAGTCCCAGGAGGCAAACGGGTTCGTTTGCTTTAACGCTGTGAATGTGCAGCGGTAATGGCAAAGCCCTGCCCGGATCGCTCGACAGCTCTCGTTTGTACAGCATTCAAACGGCCTCAGGAACGCCGTTCTAAGCAGCCTTACATTCCATGCTGGTGTGCCCAAGGAGGAATTTGGATTCTTCTGAGAAACACCACTGTGCCTCACTAATGAAACCTGTGAAAACCCAAAGGACCTCTCCCTACGGCAGTCGGAAGCTAGATGTTGAGTTCCAGACTGAAAACACCGGACAGCTTTCCCTGTGTCTTTGTTGGAATTCTGGGACCATCCAGATTCACAAGGCCTAACTTTTGCACGGCGGGGGAATGCTCTTGTGCATGTACAGCATTCCCCACGTGAAAACCTTTCTTAGCAGATGGAGGCAGTCTTTCCCTTGTACTAGGTAGCTAGGCAGAATCATCAGATAAACATGCTTTGTCATCGAGCTTGAAAGTGGGACACTGATGGGAAAGATCACATTTTCCCGCTTTGCAAGCGACTTGCTTTTGGCTTCAAAGCTGCCTGAACAGCACTAGCGGCCCACCTTCTCTTCACTGCAGGAGTTTCGCTGTGGGCCAAGGCTGCGTTCTCTCAATGCCAAAAATGTGCTGACAATTCCCTTCTAGAAACTCATCCTACTGCACTCCAAATTCAGCTCCGGCCAATGAAAGGTGACCTAAGGCCACAAGGTAAGATCCAGTGTTTCATATCAGCAGAGCTGGGTGTGCATTGTATCCACGAAACCATACTCTGAAATGGAGTGCCTTAACTCTGCTATGCCCCTGGCGACACATAGGACAGTGGATCGTGCACCCATTTCGCATGATGACCACTGTGTGCCTGAAGAGCGTCCTCTGGCTTCTGAGGAACCCTAGGCGAAATAGGCCCCTGGGAAGCACTCTTCCCATTCATAGCAAGGGAAAAGTACTGCTTTCTGGGTTGCCAAGGAAGAGTGTCCCAGTCGTCAAAGAGCCTCGCGAAAGCAGTGCTGGGCAGACTCTGTTTGCAAGTCGACTGGCCTCAGTGACTGAAAGGGAATTCCACTGCTAATACACAGTGTGCTGACGATTGAGGCCTGGACTCAGGACAGCACGCAGGCAGAAGCGAAAGCTGAGCTCTGCGTCCAGCCTGAAGACCAGTACACTTTTCACACTTAACTCTGTTGGGATGTGCAAGAGCCATGGTCACCGAGGCCTACCTAAGGTACTGAAATACTTCCCCAGTTCAGCCTAGGCAGAGGACTCTGTTGCCAAAGGATCTCCATGGAAGGGCCCTGTGAGTTCCGTGTGTTTCCTTGAGGGAGTCAGAAACGACTGAGGGTAACTATAGGAGCTCATGGTTGAAAGCAGGCTACCCTGGCAAAACCTTATTTTCCTCCGCGGTAGGCGAGACAGTTGCGGTTTGAAAGCTGCCTGAAAAACACTCCTGCTGCCCATCTTCTCTTTGCTGCCTGAAGGCGTCACCAAAGTACTATGAGTGTACTCGTATGAGGCATGCTGTCTCAGTTCCTTGCTGGAAGCTCCTCCAGGAGCACTCTGGAACTTACCAGCCAAAGAAATGGCACCCCAGGCCTCATGGAAAAGTCCAGATTTCTCCCATTGCAAGCTTAGTTGTGCCATAGTAGCGAAGAAGCATGTGTTAAAGGAAAGCTGCAACACGGTTACATATTTCGACTCGTTGGGCACTCACGTTCTTTGTAACATCTGTGAAGGGGCACTGAACGCCGCCAACTCTTCTCTTGCCTTTGAGTCCCAGGAGGCAAACGGGTTCGTTTGCTTTAACGCTGTGAATGTGCAGCGGTAATGGCAAAGCCCTGCCCGGATCGCTCGACAGCTCTCGTTTGTACAGCATTCAAACGGCCTCAGGAACGCCGTTCTAAGCAGCCTTACATTCCATGCTGGTGTGCCCAAGGAGGAATTTGGATTCTTCTGAGAAACACCACTGTGCCTCACTAATGAAACCTGTGAAAACCCAAAGGACCTCTCCCTACGGCAGTCGGAAGCTAGATGTTGAGTTCCTGACTGAAAACACCGGACAGCTTTCCCTGTGTCTTTGTTGGAATTCTGGGACCATCCAGATTCACAAGGCCTAACTTTTGCACGGCGGGGGAATGCTCTTGTGCATGTACAGCATTCCCCACGTGAAAACCTTTCTTAGCAGATGGAGGCAGTCTTTCCCTTGTACTAGGTAGCTAGGCAGAATCATCAGATAAACATGCTTTGTCATCGAGCTTGAAAGTGGGACACTGATGGGAAAGTTCACATTTTCCCGCTTTGCAAGCGACTTGCTTTTGGCTTCAAAGCTGCCTGAACAGCACTAGCGGCCCACCTTCTCTTCACTGCAGGACTTTCGCTGTGGGCCAAGGCTGCGTTCTCTCAATGCCAAAAATGTGCTGACAATTCCCTTCTAGAAACTCATCCTACTGCACTCCAAATTCAGCTCCGGCCAATGAAAGGTGACCTAAGGCCACAAGGTAAGATCCAGTGTTTCATATCAGCAGAGCTGGGTGTGCATTGTATCCACGAAACCATACTCTGAAATGGAGTGCCTTAACTCTGCTATGCCCCTGGCGACACATAGGACAGTGGATCGTGCACCCATTTCGCATGATGACCACTGTGTGCCTGAAGAGCGTCCTCTGGCTTCTGAGGAACCCTAGGCGAAATAGGCCCCTGGGAAGCACTCTTCCCATTCATAGCAAGGGAAAAGTACTGATTTCTGGGTTGCCAAGGAAGAGTGTCCCAGTCGTCAAAGAGCCTCGCGAAAGCAGTGCTGGGCAGACTCTGTTTGCAAGTCGACTGGCCTCAGTGACTGAAAGGGAATTCCACTGCTAATACACAGTGTGCTGACGATTGAGGCCTGGACTCAGGACAGCACGCAGGCAGAAGCGAAAGCTGAGCTCTGCGTCCAGCCTGAAGACCAGTACACTTTTCACACTTAACTCTGTTGGGATGTGCAAGAGCCATGGTCACCGAGGCCTACCTAAGGTACTGAAATACTTCCCCAGTTCAGCCTAGGCAGAGGACTCTGTTGCCAAAGGATCTCCATGGAAGGGCCCTGTGAGTTCCGTGTGTTTCCTTGAGGGAGTCAGAAACGACTGAGGGTAACTATAGGAGCTCATGGTTGAAAGCAGGCTACCCTGGCAAAACCTTATTTTCCTCCGCGGTAGGCGAGACAGTTGCGGTTTGAAAGCTGCCTGAAAAACACTCCTGCTGCCCATCTTCTCTTTGCTGCCTGAAGGCGTCACCAAAGTACTATGAGTGTACTCGTATGAGGCATGCTGTCTCAGTTCCTTGCTGGAAGCTGCTCCAGGAGCACTCTGGAACTTACCAGCCAAAGAAATGGCACCCCAGGCCTCATGGAAAAGTCCAGATTTCTCCCATTGCAAGCTTAGTTGTGCCATAGTAGCGAAGAAGCATGTGTTAAAGGAAAGCTGCAACACGGTTACATATTTCGACTCGTTGGGCACTCACGTTCTTTGTAACATCTGTGAAGGGGCACTGAACGCCGCCAACTCTTCTCTTGCCTTTGAGTCCCAGGAGGCAAACGGGTTCGTTTGCTTTAACGCTGTGAATGTGCAGCGGTAATGGCAAAGCCCTGCCCGGATCGCTCGACAGCTCTCGTTTGTACAGCATTCAAACGGCCTCAGGAACGCCGTTCTAAGCAGCCTTACATTCCATGCTGGTGTGCCCAAGGAGGAATTTGGATTCTTCTGAGAAACACCACTGTGCCTCACTAATGAAACCTGTGAAAACCCAAAGGACCTCTCCCTACGGCAGTCGGAAGCTAGATGTTGAGTTCCTGACTGAAAACACCGGACAGCTTTCCCTGTGTCTTTGTTGGAATTCTGGGACCATCCAGATTCACAAGGCCTAACTTTTGCACGGCGGGGGAATGCTCTTGTGCATGTACAGCATTCCCCACGTGAAAACCTTTCTTAGCAGATGGAGGCAGTCTTTCCCTTGTACTAGGTAGCTAGGCAGAATCATCAGATAAACATGCTTTGTCATCGAGCTTGAAAGTGGGACACTGATGGGAAAGTTCACATTTTCCCGCTTTGCAAGCGACTTGCTTTTGGCTTCAAAGCTGCCTGAACAGCACTAGCGGCCCACCTTCTCTTCACTGCAGGAGTTTCGCTGTGGGCCAAGGCTGCGTTCTCTCAATGCCAAAAATGTGCTGACAATTCCCTTCTAGAAACTCATCCTACTGCACTCCAAATTCAGCTCCGGCCAATGAAAGGTGACCTAAGGCCACAAGGTAAGATCCAGTGTTTCATATCAGCAGAGCTGGGTGTGCATTGTATCCACGAAACCATACTCTGAAATGGAGTGCCTTAACTCTGCTATGCCCCTGGCGACACATAGGACAGTGGATCGTGCACCCATTTCGCATGATGACCACTGTGTGCCTGAAGAGCGTCCTCTGGCTTCTGAGGAACCCTAGGCGAAATAGGCCCCTGGGAAGCACTCTTCCCATTCATAGCAAGGGAAAAGTACTGCTTTCTGGGTTGCCAAGGAAGAGTGTCCCAGTCGTCAAAGAGCCTCGCGAAAGCAGTGCTGGGCAGACTCTGTTTGCAAGTCGACTGGCCTCAGTGACTGAAAGGGAATTCCACTGCTAATACACAGTGTGCTGACGATTGAGGCCTGGACTCAGGACAGCACGCAGGCAGAAGCGAAAGCTGAGCTCTGCGTCCAGCCTGAAGACCAGTACACTTTTCACACTTAACTCTGTTGGGATGTGCAAGAGCCATGGTCACCGAGGCCTACCTAAGGTACTGAAATACTTCCCCAGTTCAGCCTAGGCAGAGGACTCTGTTGCCAAAGGATCTCCATGGAAGGGCCCTGTGAGTTCCGTGTGTTTCCTTGAGGGAGTCAGAAACGACTGAGGGTAACTATAGGAGCTCATGGTTGAAAGCAGGCTACCCTGGCAAAACCTTATTTTCCTCCGCGGTAGGCGAGACAGTTGCGGTTTGAAAGCTGCCTGAAAAACACTCCTGCTGCCCATCTTCTCTTTGCTGCCTGAAGGCGTCACCAAAGTACTATGAGTGTACTCGTATGAGGCATGCTGTCTCAGTTCCTTGCTGGAAGCTCCTCCAGGAGCACTCTGGAACTTACCAGCCAAAGAAATGGCACCCCAGGCCTCATGGAAAAGTCCAGATTTCTCCCATTGCAAGCTTAGTTGTGCCATAGTAGCGAAGAAGCATGTGTTAAAGGAAAGCTGCAACACGGTTACATATTTCGACTCGTTGGGCACTCACGTTCTTTGTAACATCTGTGAAGGGGCACTGAACGCCGCCAACTCTTCTCTTGCCTTTGAGTCCCAGGAGGCAAACGGGTTCGTTTGCTTTAACGCTGTGAATGTGCAGCGGTAATGGCAAAGCCCTGCCCGGATCGCTCGACAGCTCTCGTTTGTACAGCATTCAAACGGCCTCAGGAACGCCGTTCTAAGCAGCCTTACATTCCATGCTGGTGTGCCCAAGGAGGAATTTGGATTCTTCTGAGAAACACCACTGTGCCTCACTAATGAAACCTGTGAAAACCCAAAGGACCTCTCCCTACGGCAGTCGGAAGCTAGATGTTGAGTTCCTGACTGAAAACACCGGACAGCTTTCCCTGTGTCTTTGTTGGAATTCTGGGACCATCCAGATTCACAAGGCCTAACTTTTGCACGGCGGGGGAATGCTCTTGTGCATGTACAGCAGTCCCCACGTGAAAACCTTTCTTAGCAGATGGAGGCAGTCTTTCCCTTGTACTAGGTAGCTAGGCAGAATCATCAGATAAACATGCTTTGTCATCGAGCTTGAAAGTGGGACACTGATGGGAAAGTTCACATTTTCCCGCTTTGCAAGCGACTTGCTTTTGGCTTCAAAGCTGCCTGAACAGCACTAGCGGCCCACCTTCTCTTCACTGCAGGACTTTCGCTGTGGGCCAAGGCTGCGTTCTCTCAATGCCAAAAATGTGCTGACAATTCCCTTCTAGAAACTCATCCTACTGCACTCCAAATTCAGCTCCGGCCAATGAAAGGTGACCTAAGGCCACAAGGTAAGATCCAGTGTTTCATATCAGCAGAGCTGGGTGTGCATTGTATCCACGAAACCATACTCTGAAATGGAGTGCCTTAACTCTGCTATGCCCCTGGCGACACATAGGACAGTGGATCGTGCACCCATTTCGCATGATGACCACTGTGTGCCTGAAGAGCGTCCTCTGGCTTCTGAGGAACCCTAGGCGAAATAGGCCCCTGGGAAGCACTCTTCCCATTCATAGCAAGGGAAAAGTACTGCTTTCTGGGTTGCCAAGGAAGAGTGTCCCAGTCGTCAAAGAGCCTCGCGAAAGCAGTGCTGGGCAGACTCTGTTTGCAAGTCGACTGGCCTCAGTGACTGAAAGGGAATTCCACTGCTAATACACAGTGTGCTGACGATTGAGGCCTGGACTCAGGACAGCACGCAGGCAGAAGCGAAAGCTGAGCTCTGCGTCCAGCCTGAAGACCAGTACACTTTTCACACTTAACTCTGTTGGGATGTGCAAGAGCCATGGTCACCGAGGCCTACCTAAGGTACTGAAATACTTCCCCAGTTCAGCCTAGGCAGAGGACTCTGTTGCCAAAGGATCTCCATGGAAGGGCCCTGTGAGTTCCGTGTGTTTCCTTGAGGGAGTCAGAAACGACTGAGGGTAACTATAGGAGCTCATGGTTGAAAGCAGGCTACCCTGGCAAAACCTTATTTTCCTCCGCGGTAGGCGAGACAGTTGCGGTTTGAAAGCTGCCTGAAAAACACTCCTGCTGCCCATCTTCTCTTTGCTGCCTGAAGGCGTCACCAAAGTACTATGAGTGTACTCGTATGAGGCATGCTGTCTCAGTTCCTTGCTGGAAGCTCCTCCAGGAGCACTCTGGAACTTACCAGCCAAAGAAATGGCACCCCAGGCCTCATGGAAAAGTCCAGATTTCTCCCATTGCAAGCTTAGTTGTGCCATAGTAGCGAAGAAGCATGTGTTAAAGGAAAGCTGCAACACGGTTACATATTTCGACTCGTTGGGCACTCACGTTCTTTGTAACATCTGTGAAGGGGCACTGAACGCCGCCAACTCTTCTCTTGCCTTTGAGTCCCAGGAGGCAAACGGGTTCGTTTGCTTTAACGCTGTGAATGTGCAGCGGTAATGGCAAAGCCCTGCCCGGATCGCTCGACAGCTCTCGTTTGTACAGCATTCAAACGGCCTCAGGAACGCCGTTCTAAGCAGCCTTACATTCCATGCTGGTGTGCCCAAGGAGGAATTTGGATTCTTCTGAGAAACACCACTGTGCCTCACTAATGAAACCTGTGAAAACCCAAAGGACCTCTCCCTACGGCAGTCGGAAGCTAGATGTTGAGTTCCTGACTGAAAACACCGGACAGCTTTCCCTGTGTCTTTGTTGGAATTCTGGGACCATCCAGATTCACAAGGCCTAACTTTTGCACGGCGGGGGAATGCTCTTGTGCATGTACAGCAGTCCCCACGTGAAAACCTTTCTTAGCAGATGGAGGCAGTCTTTCCCTTGTACTAGGTAGCTAGGCAGAATCATCAGATAAACATGCTTTGTCATCGAGCTTGAAAGTGGGACACTGATGGGAAAGTTCACATTTTCCCGCTTTGCAAGCGACTTGCTTTTGGCTTCAAAGCTGCCTGAACAGCACTAGCGGCCCACCTTCTCTTCACTGCAGGACTTTCGCTGTGGGCCAAGGCTGCGTTCTCTCAATGCCAAAAATGTGCTGACAATTCCCTTCTAGAAACTCATCCTACTGCACTCCAAATTCAGCTCCGGCCAATGAAAGGTGACCTAAGGCCACAAGGTAAGATCCAGTGTTTCATATCAGCAGAGCTGGGCGTGCATTGTATCCACGAAACCATACTCTGAAATGGAGTGCCTTAACTCTGCTATGCCCCTGGCGACACATAGGACAGTGGATCGTGCACCCATTTCGCATGATGACCACTGTGTGCCTGAAGAGCGTCCTCTGGCTTCTGAGGAACCCTAGGCGAAATAGGCCCCTGGGAAGCACTCTTCCCATTCATAGCAAGGGAAAAGTACTGCTTTCTGGGTTGCCAAGGAAGAGTGTCCCAGTCGTCAAAGAGCCTCGCGAAAGCAGTGCTGGGCAGACTCTGTTTGCAAGTCGACTGGCCTCAGTGACTGAAAGGGAATTCCACTGCTAATACACAGTGTGCTGACGATTGAGGCCTGGACTCAGGACAGCATGCAGGCAGAAGCGAAAGCTGAGCTCTGCGTCCAGCCTGAAGACCAGTACACTTTTCACACTTAACTCTGTTGGGATGTGCAAGAGCCATGGTCACGGAGGCCTACCTAAGGTACTGAAATACTTCCCCAGTTCAGCCTAGGCAGAGGACTCTGTTGCCAAAGGATCTCCATGGAAGGGCCCTGTGAGTTCCGTGTGTTTCCTTGAGGGAGTCAGAAACGACTGAGGGTAACTATAGGAGCTCATGGTTGAAAGCAGGCTACCCTGGCAAAACCTTATTTTCCTCCGCGGTAGGCGAGACAGTTGCGGTTTGAAAGCTGCCTGAAAAACACTCCTGCTGCCCATCTTCTCTTTGCTGCCTGAAGGCGTCACCAAAGTACTATGAGTGTACTCGTATGAGGCATGCTGTCTCAGTTCCTTGCTGGAAGCTCCTCCAGGAGCACTCTGGAACTTACCAGCCAAAGAAATGGCACCCCAGGCCTCATGGAAAAGTCCAGATTTCTCCCATTGCAAGCTTAGTTGTGCCATAGTAGCGAAGAAGCATGTGT
This sequence comes from Eubalaena glacialis, assembly GCF_028564815.1. Lineage (NCBI taxonomy): Eukaryota > Metazoa > Chordata > Mammalia > Artiodactyla > Balaenidae > Eubalaena > Eubalaena glacialis. Next base: position 12,316 of record NW_026871776.1, on the reverse strand, counting down.
TAAAGGAAAGCTGCAACACGGTTACATATTTCGACTCGTTGGGCACTCACGTTCTTTGTAACATCTGTGAAGGGGCACTGAACGCCGCCAACTCTTCTCTTGCCTTTGAGTCCCAGGAGGCAAACGGGTTCGTTTGCTTTAACGCTGTGAATGTGCAGCGGTAATGGCAAAGCCCTGCCCGGATCGCTCGACAGCTCTCGTTTGTACAGCATTCAAACGGCCTCAGGAACGCCGTTCTAAGCAGCCTTACATTCCATGCTGGTGTGCCCAAGGAGGAATTTGGATTCTTCTGAGAAACACCACTGTGCCTCACTAATGAAACCTGTGAAAACCCAAAGGACCTCTCCCTACGGCAGTCGGAAGCTAGATGTTGAGTTCCAGACTGAAAACACCGGACAGCTTTCCCTGTGTCTTTGTTGGAATTCTGGGACCATCCAGATTCACAAGGCCTAACTTTTGCACGGCGGGGGAATGCTCTTGTGCATGTACAGCAGTCCCCACGTGAAAACCTTTCTTAGCAGATGGAGGCAGTCTTTCCCTTGTACTAGGTAGCTAGGCAGAATCATCAGATAAACATGCTTTGTCATCGAGCTTGAAAGTGGGACACTGATGGGAAAGTTCACATTTTCCCGCTTTGCAAGCGACTTGCTTTTGGCTTCAAAGCTGCCTGAACAGCACTAGCGGCCCACCTTCTCTTCACTGCAGGAGTTTCGCTGTGGGCCAAGGCTGCGTTCTCTCAATGCCAAAAATGTGCTGACAATTCCCTTCTAGAAACTCATCCTACTGCACTCCAAATTCAGCTCCGGCCAATGAAAGGTGACCTAAGGCCACAAGGTAAGATCCAGTGTTTCATATCAGCAGAGCTGGGTGTGCATTGTATCCACGAAACCATACTCTGAAATGGAGTGCCTTAACTCTGCTATGCCCCTGGCGACACATAGGACAGTGGATCGTGCACCCATTTCGCATGATGACCACTGTGTGCCTGAAGAGCGTCCTCTGGCTTCTGAGGAACCCTAGGCGAAATAGGCCCCTGGGAAGCACTCTTCCCATTCATAGCAAGGGAAAAGTACTGCTTTCTGGGTTGCCAAGGAAGAGTGTCCCAGTCGTCAAAGAGCCTCGCGAAAGCAGTGCTGGGCAGACTCTGTTTGCAAGTCGACTGGCCTCAGTGACTGAAAGGGAATTCCACTGCTAATACACAGTGTGCTGACGATTGAGGCCTGGACTCAGGACAGCACGCAGGCAGAAGCGAAAGCTGAGCTCTGCGTCCAGCCTGAAGACCAGTACACTTTTCACACTTAACTCTGTTGGGATGTGCAAGAGCCATGGTCACGGAGGCCTACCTAAGGTACTGAAATACTTCCCCAGTTCAGCCTAGGCAGAGGACTCTGTTGCCAAAGGATCTCCATGGAAGGGCCCTGTGAGTTCCGTGTGTTTCCTTGAGGGAGTCAGAAACGACTGAGGGTAACTATAGGAGCTCATGGTTGAAAGCAGGCTACCCTGGCAAAACCTTATTTTCCTCCGCGGTAGGCGAGACAGTTGCGGTTTGAAAGCTGCCTGAAAAACACTCCTGCTGCCCATCTTCTCTTTGCTGCCTGAAGGCGTCACCAAAGTACTATGAGTGTACTCGTATGAGGCATGCTGTCTCAGTTCCTTGCTGGAAGCTCCTCCAGGAGCACTCTGGAACTTACCAGCCAAAGAAATGGCACCCCAGGCCTCATGGAAAAGTCCAGATTTCTCCCATTGCAAGCTTAGTTGTGCCATAGTAGCGAAGAAGCATGTGTTAAAGGAAAGCTGCAACACGGTTACATATTTCGACTCGTTGGGCACTCACGTTCTTTGTAACATCTGTGAAGGGGCACTGAACGCCGCCAACTCTTCTCTTGCCTTTGAGTCCCAGGAGGCAAACGGGTTCGTTTGCTTTAACGCTGTGAATGTGCAGCGGTAATGGCAAAGCCCTGCCCGGATCGCTCGACAGCTCTCGTTTGTACAGCATTCAAACGGCCTCAGGAACGCCGTTCTAAGCAGCCTTACATTCCATGCTGGTGTGCCCAAGGAGGAATTTGGATTCTTCTGAGAAACACCACTGTGCCTCACTAATGAAACCTGTGAAAACCCAAAGGACCTCTCCCTACGGCAGTCGGAAGCTAGATGTTGAGTTCCAGACTGAAAACACCGGACAGCTTTCCCTGTGTCTTTGTTGGAATTCTGGGACCATCCAGATTCACAAGGCCTAACTTTTGCACGGCGGGGGAATGCTCTTGTGCATGTACAGCAGTCCCCACGTGAAAACCTTTCTTAGCAGATGGAGGCAGTCTTTCCCTTGTACTAGGTAGCTAGGCAGAATCATCAGATAAACATGCTTTGTCATCGAGCTTGAAAGTGGGACACTGATGGGAAAGTTCACATTTTCCCGCTTTGCAAGCGACTTGCTTTTGGCTTCAAAGCTGCCTGAACAGCACTAGCGGCCCACCTTCTCTTCACTGCAGGAGTTTCGCTGTGGGCCAAGGCTGCGTTCTCTCAATGCCAAAAATGTGCTGACAATTCCCTTCTAGAAACTCATCCTACTGCACTCCAAATTCAGCTCCGGCCAATGAAAGGTGACCTAAGGCCACAAGGTAAGATCCAGTGTTTCATATCAGCAGAGCTGGGTGTGCATTGTATCCACGAAACCATACTCTGAAATGGAGTGCCTTAACTCTGCTATGCCCCTGGCGACACATAGGACAGTGGATCGTGCACCCATTTCGCATGATGACCACTGTGTGCCTGAAGAGCGTCCTCTGGCTTCTGAGGAACCCTAGGCGAAATAGGCCCCTGGGAAGCACTCTTCCCATTCATAGCAAGGGAAAAGTACTGCTTTCTGGGTTGCCAAGGAAGAGTGTCCCAGTCGTCAAAGAGCCTCGCGAAAGCAGTGCTGGGCAGACTCTGTTTGCAAGTCGACTGGCCTCAGTGACTGAAAGGGAATTCCACTGCTAATACACAGTGTGCTGACGATTGAGGCCTGGACTCAGGACAGCACGCAGGCAGAAGCGAAAGCTGAGCTCTGCGTCCAGCCTGAAGACCAGTACACTTTTCACACTTAACTCTGTTGGGATGTGCAAGAGCCATGGTCACGGAGGCCTACCTAAGGTACTGAAATACTTCCCCAGTTCAGCCTAGGCAGAGGACTCTGTTGCCAAAGGATCTCCATGGAAGGGCCCTGTGAGTTCCGTGTGTTTCCTTGAGGGAGTCAGAAACGACTGAGGGTAACTATAGGAGCTCATGGTTGAAAGCAGGCTACCCTGGCAAAACCTTATTTTCCTCCGCGGTAGGCGAGACAGTTGCGGTTTGAAAGCTGCCTGAAAAACACTCCTGCTGCCCATCTTCTCTTTGCTGCCTGAAGGCGTCACCAAAGTACTATGAGTGTACTCGTATGAGGCATGCTGTCTCAGTTCCTTGCTGGAAGCTGCTCCAGGAGCACTCTGGAACTTACCAGCCAAAGAAATGGCACCCCAGGCCTCATGGAAAAGTCCAGATTTCTCCCATTGCAAGCTTAGTTGTGCCATAGTAGCGAAGAAGCATGTGTTAAAGGAAAGCTGCAACACGGTTACATATTTCGACTCGTTGGGCACTCACGTTCTTTGTAACATCTGTGAAGGGGCACTGAACGCCGCCAACTCTTCTCTTGCCTTTGAGTCCCAGGAGGCAAACGGGTTCGTTTGCTTTAACGCTGTGAATGTGCAGCGGTAATGGCAAAGCCCTGCCCGGATCGCTCGACAGCTCTCGTTTGTACAGCATTCAAACGGCCTCAGGAACGCCGTTCTAAGCAGCCTTACATTCCATGCTGGTGTGCCCAAGGAGGAATTTGGATTCTTCTGAGAAACACCACTGTGCCTCACTAATGAAACCTGTGAAAACCCAAAGGACCTCTCCCTACGGCAGTCGGAAGCTAGATGTTGAGTTCCTGACTGAAAACACCGGACAGCTTTCCCTGTGTCTTTGTTGGAATTCTGGGACCATCCAGATTCACAAGGCCTAACTTTTGCACGGCGGGGGAATGCTCTTGTGCATGTACAGCAGTCCCCACGTGAAAACCTTTCTTAGCAGATGGAGGCAGTCTTTCCCTTGTACTAGGTAGCTAGGCAGAATCATCAGATAAACATGCTTTGTCATCGAGCTTGAAAGTGGGACACTGATGGGAAAGTTCACATTTTCCCGCTTTGCAAGCGACTTGCTTTTGGCTTCAAAGCTGCCTGAACAGCACTAGCGGCCCACCTTCTCTTCACTGCAGGACTTTCGCTGTGGGCCAAGGCTGCGTTCTCTCAATGCCAAAAATGTGCTGACAATTCCCTTCTAGAAACTCATCCTACTGCACTCCAAATTCAGCTCCGGCCAATGAAAGGTGACCTAAGGCCACAAGGTAAGATCCAGTGTTTCATATCAGCAGAGCTGGGTGTGCATTGTATCCACGAAACCATACTCTGAAATGGAGTGCCTTAACTCTGCTATGCCCCTGGCGACACATAGGACAGTGGATCGTGCACCCATTTCGCATGATGACCACTGTGTGCCTGAAGAGCGTCCTCTGGCTTCTGAGGAACCCTAGGCGAAATAGGCCCCTGGGAAGCACTCTTCCCATTCATAGCAAGGGAAAAGTACTGCTTTCTGGGTTGCCAAGGAAGAGTGTCCCAGTCGTCAAAGAGCCTCGCGAAAGCAGTGCTGGGCAGACTCTGTTTGCAAGTCGACTGGCCTCAGTGACTGAAAGGGAATTCCACTGCTAATACACAGTGTGCTGACGATTGAGGCCTGGACTCAGGACAGCACGCAGGCAGAAGCGAAAGCTGAGCTCTGCGTCCAGCCTGAAGACCAGTACACTTTTCACACTTAACTCTGTTGGGATGTGCAAGAGCCATGGTCACCGAGGCCTACCTAAGGTACTGAAATACTTCCCCAGTTCAGCCTAGGCAGAGGACTCTGTTGCCAAAGGATCTCCATGGAAGGGCCCTGTGAGTTCCGTGTGTTTCCTTGAGGGAGTCAGAAACGACTGAGGGTAACTATAGGAGCTCATGGTTGAAAGCAGGCTACCCTGGCAAAACCTTATTTTCCTCCGCGGTAGGCGAGACAGTTGCGGTTTGAAAGCTGCCTGAAAAACACTCCTGCTGCCCATCTTCTCTTTGCTGCCTGAAGGCGTCACCAAAGTACTATGAGTGTACTCGTATGAGGCATGCTGTCTCAGTTCCTTGCTGGAAGCTGCTCCAGGAGCACTCTGGAACTTACCAGCCAAAGAAATGGCACCCCAGGCCTCATGGAAAAGTCCAGATTTCTCCCATTGCAAGCTTAGTTGTGCCATAGTAGCGAAGAAGCATGTGTTAAAGGAAAGCTGCAACACGGTTACATATTTCGACTCGTTGGGCACTCACGTTCTTTGTAACATCTGTGAAGGGGCACTGAACGCCGCCAACTCTTCTCTTGCCTTTGAGTCCCAGGAGGCAAACGGGTTCGTTTGCTTTAACGCTGTGAATGTGCAGCGGTAATGGCAAAGCCCTGCCCGGATCGCTCGACAGCTCTCGTTTGTACAGCATTCAAACGGCCTCAGGAACGCCGTTCTAAGCAGCCTTACATTCCATGCTGGTGTGCCCAAGGAGGAATTTGGATTCTTCTGAGAAACACCACTGTGCCTCACTAATGAAACCTGTGAAAACCCAAAGGACCTCTCCCTACGGCAGTCGGAAGCTAGATGTTGAGTTCCTGACTGAAAACACCGGACAGCTTTCCCTGTGTCTTTGTTGGAATTCTGGGACCATCCAGATTCACAAGGCCTAACTTTTGCACGGCGGGGGAATGCTCTTGTGCATGTACAGCAGTCCCCACGTGAAAACCTTTCTTAGCAGATGGAGGCAGTCTTTCCCTTGTACTAGGTAGCTAGGCAGAATCATCAGATAAACATGCTTTGTCATCGAGCTTGAAAGTGGGACACTGATGGGAAAGTTCACATTTTCCCGCTTTGCAAGCGACTTGCTTTTGGCTTCAAAGCTGCCTGAACAGCACTAGCGGCCCACCTTCTCTTCACTGCAGGACTTTCGCTGTGGGCCAAGGCTGCGTTCTCTCAATGCCAAAAATGTGCTGACAATTCCCTTCTAGAAACTCATCCTACTGCACTCCAAATTCAGCTCCGGCCAATGAAAGGTGACCTAAGGCCACAAGGTAAGATCCAGTGTTTCATATCAGCAGAGCTGGGTGTGCATTGTATCCACGAAACCATACTCTGAAATGGAGTGCCTTAACTCTGCTATGCCCCTGGCGACACATAGGACAGTGGATCGTGCACCCATTTCGCATGATGACCACTGTGTGCCTGAAGAGCGTCCTCTGGCTTCTGAGGAACCCTAGGCGAAATAGGCCCCTGGGAAGCACTCTTCCCATTCATAGCAAGGGAAAAGTACTGCTTTCTGGGTTGCCAAGGAAGAGTGTCCCAGTCGTCAAAGAGCCTCGCGAAAGCAGTGCTGGGCAGACTCTGTTTGCAAGTCGACTGGCCTCAGTGACTGAAAGGGAATTCCACTGCTAATACACAGTGTGCTGACGATTGAGGCCTGGACTCAGGACAGCACGCAGGCAGAAGCGAAAGCTGAGCTCTGCGTCCAGCCTGAAGACCAGTACACTTTTCACACTTAACTCTGTTGGGATGTGCAAGAGCCATGGTCACGGAGGCCTACCTAAGGTACTGAAATACTTCCCCAGTTCAGCCTAGGCAGAGGACTCTGTTGCCAAAGGATCTCCATGGAAGGGCCCTGTGAGTTCCGTGTGTTTCCTTGAGGGAGTCAGAAACGACTGAGGGTAACTATAGGAGCTCATGGTTGAAAGCAGGCTACCCTGGCAAAACCTTATTTTCCTCCGCGGTAGGCGAGACAGTTGCGGTTTGAAAGCTGCCTGAAAAACACTCCTGCTGCCCATCTTCTCTTTGCTGCCTGAAGGCGTCACCAAAGTACTATGAGTGTACTCGTATGAGGCATGCTGTCTCAGTTCCTTGCTGGAAGCTGCTCCAGGAGCACTCTGGAACTTACCAGCCAAAGAAATGGCACCCCAGGCCTCATGGAAAAGTCCAGATTTCTCCCATTGCAAGCTTAGTTGTGCCATAGTAGCGAAGAAGCATGTGTTAAAGGAAAGCTGCAACACGGTTACATATTTCGACTCGTTGGGCACTCACGTTCTTTGTAACATCTGTGAAGGGGCACTGAACGCCGCCAACTCTTCTCTTGCCTTTGAGTCCCAGGAGGCAAACGGGTTCGTTTGCTTTAACGCTGTGAATGTGCAGCGGTAATGGCAAAGCCCTGCCCGGATCGCTCGACAGCTCTCGTTTGTACAGCATTCAAACGGCCTCAGGAACGCCGTTCTAAGCAGCCTTACATTCCATGCTGGTGTGCCCAAGGAGGAATTTGGATTCTTCTGAGAAACACCACTGTGCCTCACTAATGAAACCTGTGAAAACCCAAAGGACCTCTCCCTACGGCAGTCGGAAGCTAGATGTTGAGTTCCTGACTGAAAACACCGGACAGCTTTCCCTGTGTCTTTGTTGGAATTCTGGGACCATCCAGATTCACAAGGCCTAACTTTTGCACGGCGGGGGAATGCTCTTGTGCATGTACAGCAGTCCCCACGTGAAAACCTTTCTTAGCAGATGGAGGCAGTCTTTCCCTTGTACTAGGTAGCTAGGCAGAATCATCAGATAAACATGCTTTGTCATCGAGCTTGAAAGTGGGACACTGATGGGAAAGTTCACATTTTCCCGCTTTGCAAGCGACTTGCTTTTGGCTTCAAAGCTGCCTGAACAGCACTAGCGGCCCACCTTCTCTTCACTGCAGGACTTTCGCTGTGGGCCAAGGCTGCGTTCTCTCAATGCCAAAAATGTGCTGACAATTCCCTTCTAGAAACTCATCCTACTGCACTCCAAATTCAGCTCCGGCCAATGAAAGGTGACCTAAGGCCACAAGGTAAGATCCAGTGTTTCATATCAGCAGAGCTGGGTGTGCATTGTATCCACGAAACCATACTCTGAAATGGAGTGCCTTAACTCTGCTATGCCCCTGGCGACACATAGGACAGTGGATCGTGCACCCATTTCGCATGATGACCACTGTGTGCCTGAAGAGCGTCCTCTGGCTTCTGAGGAACCCTAGGCGAAATAGGCCCCTGGGAAGCACTCTTCCCATTCATAGCAAGGGAAAAGTACTGCTTTCTGGGTTGCCAAGGAAGAGTGTCCCAGTCGTCAAAGAGCCTCGCGAAAGCAGTGCTGGGCAGACTCTGTTTGCAAGTCGACTGGCCTCAGTGACTGAAAGGGAATTCCACTGCTAATACACAGTGTGCTGACGATTGAGGCCTGGACTCAGGACAGCACGCAGGCAGAAGCGAAAGCTGAGCTCTGCGTCCAGCCTGAAGACCAGTACACTTTTCACACTTAACTCTGTTGGGATGTGCAAGAGCCATGGTCACCGAGGCCTACCTAAGGTACTGAAATACTTCCCCAGTTCAGCCTAGGCAGAGGACTCTGTTGCCAAAGGATCTCCATGGAAGGGCCCTGTGAGTTCCGTGTGTTTCCTTGAGGGAGTCAGAAACGACTGAGGGTAACTATAGGAGCTCATGGTTGAAAGCAGGCTACCCTGGCAAAACCTTATTTTCCTCCGCGGTAGGCGAGACAGTTGCGGTTTGAAAGCTGCCTGAAAAACACTCCTGCTGCCCATCTTCTCTTTGCTGCCTGAAGGCGTCACCAAAGTACTATGAGTGTACTCGTATGAGGCATGCTGTCTCAGTTCCTTGCTGGAAGCTCCTCCAGGAGCACTCTGGAACTTACCAGCCAAAGAAATGGCACCCCAGGCCTCATGGAAAAGTCCAGATTTCTCCCATTGCAAGCTTAGTTGTGCCATAGTAGCGAAGAAGCATGTGTTAAAGGAAAGCTGCAACACGGTTACATATTTCGACTCGTTGGGCACTCACGTTCTTTGTAACATCTGTGAAGGGGCACTGAACGCCGCCAACTCTTCTCTTGCCTTTGAGTCCCAGGAGGCAAACGGGTTCGTTTGCTTTAACGCTGTGAATGTGCAGCGGTAATGGCAAAGCCCTGCCCGGATCGCTCGACAGCTCTCGTTTGTACAGCATTCAAACGGCCTCAGGAACGCCGTTCTAAGCAGCCTTACATTCCATGCTGGTGTGCCCAAGGAGGAATTTGGATTCTTCTGAGAAACACCACTGTGCCTCACTAATGAAACCTGTGAAAACCCAAAGGACCTCTCCCTACGGCAGTCGGAAGCTAGATGTTGAGTTCCTGACTGAAAACACCGGACAGCTTTCCCTGTGTCTTTGTTGGAATTCTGGGACCATCCAGATTCACAAGGCCTAACTTTTGCACGGCGGGGGAATGCTCTTGTGCATGTACAGCAGTCCCCACGTGAAAACCTTTCTTAGCAGATGGAGGCAGTCTTTCCCTTGTACTAGGTAGCTAGGCAGAATCATCAGATAAACATGCTTTGTCATCGAGCTTGAAAGTGGGACACTGATGGGAAAGTTCACATTTTCCCGCTTTGCAAGCGACTTGCTTTTGGCTTCAAAGCTGCCTGAACAGCACTAGCGGCCCACCTTCTCTTCACTGCAGGACTTTCGCTGTGGGCCAAGGCTGCGTTCTCTCAATGCCAAAAATGTGCTGACAATTCCCTTCTAGAAACTCATCCTACTGCACTCCAAATTCAGCTCCGGCCAATGAAAGGTGACCTAAGGCCACAAGGTAAGATCCAGTGTTTCATATCAGCAGAGCTGGGTGTGCATTGTATCCACGAAACCATACTCTGAAATGGAGTGCCTTAACTCTGCTATGCCCCTGGCGACACATAGGACAGTGGATCGTGCACCCATTTCGCATGATGACCACTGTGTGCCTGAAGAGCGTCCTCTGGCTTCTGAGGAACCTTAGGCGAAATAGGCCCCTGGGAAGCACTCTTCCCATTCATAGCAAGGGAAAAGTACTGCTTTCTGGGTTGCCAAGGAAGAGTGTCCCAGTCGTCAAAGAGCCTCGCGAAAGCAGTGCTGGGCAGACTCTGTTTGCAAGTCGACTGGCCTCAGTGACTGAAAGGGAATTCCACTGCTAATACACAGTGTGCTGACGATTGAGGCCTGGACTCAGGACAGCACGCAGGCAGAAGCGAAAGCTGAGCTCTGCGTCCAGCCTGAAGACCAGTACACTTTTCACACTTAACTCTGTTGGGATGTGCAAGAGCCATGGTCACCGAGGCCTACCTAAGGTACTGAAATACTTCCCCAGTTCAGCCTAGGCAGAGGACTCTGTTGCCAAAGGATCTCCATGGAAGGGCCCTGTGAGTTCCGTGTGTTTCCTTGAGGGAGTCAGAAACGACTGAGGGTAACTATAGGAGCTCATGGTTGAAAGCAGGCTACCCTGGCAAAACCTTATTTTCCTCCGCGGTAGGCGAGACAGTTGCGGTTTGAAAGCTGCCTGAAAAACACTCCTGCTGCCCATCTTCTCTTTGCTGCCTGAAGGCGTCACCAAAGTACTATGAGTGTACTCGTATGAGGCATGCTGTCTCAGTTCCTTGCTGGAAGCTCCTCCAGGAGCACTCTGGAACTTACCAGCCAAAGAAATGGCACCCCAGGCCTCATGGAAAAGTCCAGATTTCTCCCATTGCAAGCTTAGTTGTGCCATAGTAGCGAAGAAGCATGTGTTAAAGGAAAGCTGCAACACGGTTACATATTTCGACTCGTTGGGCACTCACGTTCTTTGTAACATCTGTGAAGGGGCACTGAACGCCGCCAACTCTTCTCTTGCCTTTGAGTCCCAGGAGGCAAACGGGTTCGTTTGCTTTAACGCTGTGAATGTGCAGCGGTAATGGCAAAGCCCTGCCCGGATCGCTCGACAGCTCTCGTTTGTACAGCATTCAAACGGCCTCAGGAACGCCGTTCTAAGCAGCCTTACATTCCATGCTGGTGTGCCCAAGGAGGAATTTGGATTCTTCTGAGAAACACCACTGTGCCTCACTAATGAAACCTGTGAAAACCCAAAGGACCTCTCCCTACGGCAGTCGGAAGCTAGATGTTGAGTTCCTGACTGAAAACACCGGACAGCTTTCCCTGTGTCTTTGTTGGAATTCTGGGACCATCCAGATTCACAAGGCCTAACTTTTGCACGGCGGGGGAATGCTCTTGTGCATGTACAGCAGTCCCCACGTGAAAACCTTTCTTAGCAGATGGAGGCAGTCTTTCCCTTGTACTAGGTAGCTAGGCAGAATCATCAGATAAACATGCTTTGTCATCGAGCTTGAAAGTGGGACACTGATGGAAAGTTCACATTTTCCCGCTTTGCAAGCGACTTGCTTTTGGCTTCAAAGCTGCCTGAACAGCACTAGCGGCCCACCTTCTCTTCACTGCAGGACTTTCGCTGTGGGCCAAGGCTGCGTTCTCTCAATGCCAAAAATGTGCTGACAATTCCCTTCTAGAAACTCATCCTACTGCACTCCAAATTCAGCTCCGGCCAATGAAGGTGACCTAAGGCCACAAGGTAAGATCCAGTGTTTCATATCAGCAGAGCTGGGTGTGCATTGTATCCACGAAACCATACTCTGAAATGGAGTGCCTTAACTCTGCTATGCCCCTGGCGACACATAGGACAGTGGATCGTGCACCCATTTCGCATGATGACCACTGTGTGCCTGAAGAGCGTCCTCTGGCTTCTGAGGAACCCTAGGCGAAATAGGCCCCTGGGAAGCACTCTTCCCATTCATAGCAAGGGAAAAGTACTGCTTTCTGGGTTGCCAAGGAAGAGTGTCCCAGTCGTCAAAGAGCCTCGCGAAAGCAGTGCTGGGCAGACTCTGTTTGCAAGTCGACTGGCCTCAGTGACTGAAAGGGAATTCCACTGCTAATACACAGTGTGCTGACGATTGAGGCCTGGACTCAGGACAGCACGCAGGCAGAAGCGAAAGCTGAGCTCTGCGTCCAGCCTGAAGACCAGTACACTTTTCACACTTAACTCTGTTGGGATGTGCAAGAGCCATGGTCACCGAGGCCTACCTAAGGTACTGAAATACTTCCCCAGTTCAGCCTAGGCAGAGGACTCTGTTGCCAAAGGATCTCCATGGAAGGGCCCTGTGAGTTCCGTGTGTTTCCTTGAGGGAGTCAGAAACGACTGAGGGTAACTATAGGAGCTCATGGTTGAAAGCAGGCTACCCTGGCAAAACCTTATTTTCCTCCGCGGTAGGCGAGACAGTTGCGGTTTGAAAGCTGCCTGAAAAACACTCCTGCTGCCCATCTTCTCTTTGCTGCCTGAAGGCGTCACCAAAGT
>NW_026871775.1:0-44185 GCF_028564815.1 Eubalaena glacialis | reverse complement strand
AGGTTACGGCGTAGGGTATAGTTTAGGGTTAGGGTTAGGGTTAGGGTACGGCTTAGGGTACGGGTTAGGGTACGGGTGAGGGTATGGCGTAGTGTATAGGTTAGGGTTAGGGTTAGGGTTAGGGTATGGCTTAGGGTACGGGTGAGGGTACGGGTGAGGGTACTGTGTAGGGTATTGGTTATGGTTAGGGTACGGCTTAGAATACGGGTTAGGGTACGGTTTAGGGTACGGTGTAGGGTATGGGTTAGGGTTAGGTTTAGGGTTAGGGTTAGGGTTAGGGTACGGCTTAGGGTACGGGTTAGGGTACGGGTGAGGGTACGGCGTTGTGTATAGGTTAGGGTTAGGGTTAGGGTTAGGGTACGGCTTAGGGTATGGGATAGGGTACGGGTGAGGGTACGGCGTTGGGTAGGGGTTAGGTTTAGGGTTAGGGTTAGTGTTAGGGTTAGGGTACGGCTTAGGGTATGGGATAGGTTACGGGTGAGGGTACGGCGTAGGGTAGGGGTTAGGGTTAGGTTTAGGGTTAGTGTTAGGTTTAGGGTACCGCTTAGGGTATGGAATAGGGTACGGCGTAGGGTAGCGGTTAGGGTTAGGGTTAGGGTTAGGGTACGGCTTAGGATACGGGTTAGGGTACGTGTGAGGGTGCGGCGTTGCGTATGGGTTAGGGTTAGGGTTAGGGTTAGGGTAGGGCTTAGGATACGGGTGAGGGTACTGGTGAGGGTACTGCGTAGGTTATTGGTTAGGGTTAGGGTACGGCTTAGTATACGGGTTAGGATATGGGTTAGGTTACGGCGTTGGGTATGGGTGAGGGTTAGGGTTAGGGTTACGGTAAGGCTTTGGGTACGGGTTAGGGTACGGGTGAGGGTACGGCGTAGGGTAGAGGTTAGGGTTAGGTTTAGGGTTAGGGTACGGCTTAGGATACGGGTTAGGGTATGGGTGAGGGTACGGCGTAGCGTATGGGTTAGGGTTAGGGTTAGGGTTAGGGTTAGTTTTAGGGTTAGGGATTGGTTTAGGGTACGGGTTGGGATTAGTGTACGTGTTAGGCTTAGGGTTTGGGTTAGGGTTAGGGTACGCAATAGGGTTAGGGTGTGGGTTAGGGTTAGGGTACACGTTAGGATTAGGGTATTTATTAAACCTATCCCACTCTCTAGATACCACTTAGCACGTAAAGGAATATTATTTAGGGTCCAGCCGTGGAGAAGATTTTCGTTACTAGGATAAGATAAAGAATAAACACATTATAAAAAAATCACATTAGGATTTTCTTTTTAACCTGTTCCTTAAAACACTAGTGCTTAGGAAATCTAATGGAGGCAAAAGCAGTCAAGGGTAGTTTAGGGTTAGGGTTAGGGTTAGGGTTAGTGTTAGGGTTAGGGTACGGCTTAGGGTATGGGATAGGGTATGGTGAGGGTACGGCATAGGGTAGGGTTTAGGGTTAGGGTTAGTGTTAGTGTTAGGGTTAGGGTATGGCTTAGGGTACGGGTGAGGGTACTGTGTAGGTCATTGGTTAGGGTTAGGTTAAGGCTTAGGATACAGGTTATTGTATGGGTTAGGGTACGGTGCAGGGTATGGGTAAGGGTTAGGGTTAGGGTTAGGGTTAGAGTTAGGGTACGGCTTAGGGTACGGGTTAGGGTACGGGTGAGGGTACGGCGTAGTGTATAGGTCAGGGTTAGGGTTAGGGTACGGGTTAGGTTACGGGTGAGGGTACGGCGTAGGGTATGGGTTAGGGTTAGGGTTAGGGTTAGTGTTAGTGTTAGGGTTAGGGTACGGCTTAGCGTATGGGATAGGGTACGGGTGAGGGTACGGCGTAGGGTAGGGGTTAGGGTTAGAGTTAGGGTTAGGGTTGGGGTTAGGGTAAGGCTTAGGGTACGGGTGAGGGTACGGGTGAGGGTACTGCGTAGGGTATTGGTTAGGGTTAGGATATGGCTTAGGATACGGGTTAGGGTACGGGTTAGGGTATGGCGTAGGGTATGGGTTAGGGTTAGGGTTAGGGTTAGGGTTAGGCTTAGGGTACGGCTTAGGATACGGGTTAGGGTACGTGTGAGGGTACGGCGTAGTGTATGGGTTAGGGTTAGGGTTAGGGTACGTCTTAGGGTACGGGTTAGGGTACGGGTGAGGGTACGGTGTAGGGTAAGGGTTAGGGTTAGGGTTAGGGTTAGTTTTAGGGTTAGGGTTTGGTTTAGGGTACGGGTTAGGATTAGCGTACGTGTTAGGGTTAGGTTTTGGGTTAGGGTTAGGGTACGCGTTAGGGTTAGGATATGGGTTAGGGTTAGGGTACACGTTAGGATTAGGGTATTTATTAAACCTATCCCACTCTCTAGATACCACTTAGCACGTAAAGGAATATTATTAGGGATACAGCCATGGAGAAGATTTTAGTCACTAGGATAAGATAAAGAATAAACCCATTATAAAAAAATCACATTAGTATTTTCTTTTTAACCTGTTCCTTAAAACACTAGTGCTTAGGAAATCTAATAGAGGCAAAAGCAATCAAGGGTAGTTTAGGGTTAGGGTTAGGGTTAGGGTTAGTGTTAGGTTTAGGGTACGGCTTAGGGTATGGGATAGGGTACGGGTGAGGGTACGGCGTAGTGTAGGGGTTAGGGTTAGGGTTAGGGTTAGGGTACGGCTTAGGGTACGGGTTAGGGTACGGGTGAGGTTATGGCGTAGGGTATAGTTTAGGGTTAGGGTTAGGGTTAGGGTACGGCTTAGGGTACGGGTTAGGGTACGGTTGAGGATACTGTGTAGGGTATTGGTTATGGTTAGGGTACGGCTTAGAATACGGGTTAGGGTACGGTTTAGGTTACGGCGTAGGGTATGGGTTAGGGTTAGGGTTCGGGTTAGGGTTAGGGTTAGGGTACGGCTTAGGGTACGGGTTAGGGTACGGGTGAGGGTACGGCGTAGTGTATAGGTTAGGGTTAGGGTTAGGGTTAGGGTACGGCTTAGGTTATGGGATAGGGTACGGGTGAGGGTACGGCGTAGGGTAGGGGTTAGGGTTAGGTTTAGGGTTAGTGTTAGGTTTAAGGTACCGCTTAGGGTATGGGATAGTGTACGGCGTAGGGTAGTGGTTAGGGTTAGGGTTAGGGTTAGGGTACGGCTTAGGATACGGGTTAGGGTACGGGTGAGGGTGCGGCGTAGCGTATGGGTTAGGGTTAGGGTTAGGGTTAGGGTACGGCTTAGGTTATGGGATAGTGTACAGGTGAGGGTATGGCATAGGGTATGGGTTAGGGTTAGGGTTAGGGTTAGGGTTAGGGTACGGCTTAGGGTACGGGTGAGGGTATGGGTGAGGATACTGCGTAGGGTATTGGTTAGGGTTACAGTACGTCTTAGGATACGGGTTAGGGTACGGGTGAGGGTACGGCGTAGGTTATGGGTTAGGGTTAGGGTTAGTGTTACTGTTAGGGTTAGGGTACGGCTTAGCGTATGGGATAGGGTACGGGTGAGGGTACGGCATAGGGTAGGGGTTAGGGTTAGGGTTAGGGTTAGGGTATGGCTTAGGGTACGGGTGAGGGTACGGGTGAGGGTACTGCGTAGGGTATTGGTTAGGGTTAGGGTACGGCTTAGGATACGTGTTAGGGTACGGGTTAGGGTACGGCGTAGAGTGTGGGTTAGGGTTAGGGTTAGTGTTAGGGTTAGGGTTACGGTACGTCTTAGGGTACGTGTTAGGGTACGGCGTAGGTTATGGGTTAGGGTTAGGGTTAGTGTTAGGGTTATGGTACGGCTTAGGTTATGGGATAGGGTACAGGTGAGGGTATGGCATAGGGTAGGGGTTAGGGTTAGGGTTAGGGTTAGGGTTAGGGTTAGGGTACGGCTTAGGTACGGGTGAGGGTATGGGTGAGGATACTGCATAGGGTATTGGTTAGGGTTAGGGTACGGCTTAGGATATGGGTTAGGGTACATGTTAGGGTATGGCGTACGGTATGGGTTAGGGTTAGGGTTAGGGTTAGGTTTAGGGTACGGCTTAGGGTACGGGTTAGGGTACGAGTGAGGGTATGGCGTAGTGTATAGGTTAGGGTTAGGGTTAGGGTTAGGGTACGGCTTAGGGTACGGGTTAGGGTACGGGTGAGGTTACGGCGTAGGGTATAGTTTAGGGTTAGGGTTAGGGTTAGGGTACGGCTTAGGATACGGGTGAGGGTACTGGTGAGGGTACTGCGTAGGTTATTGGTTAGGGTTAGGGTACGGCTTAGGATACGGGTTAGGATATGGGTTAGGTTACGGCGTTGGATATGGGTGGGGGTTAGGGTTAGGGTTAGGGTAAGGCTTTGGGTACGGGTGAGGGTACGGGTGAGGGTACGGCGTAGGGTAGAGGTTAGGGTTAGGTTTAGGATTAGGGTACGGCTTAGGATACGGGTTAGGGTATGGGTGAGGGTACGGCGTAGCGTATGGGTTAGGGTTAGGGTTAGGTTTAGGGTTAGTTTTAGGGTTAGGGATTGGTTTAGGGTACGGGTTAGGATTAGCGTACGTGTTAGGGTTAGGGTTTGGGTTAGGGTTAGGGTACGCATTAGGGTTAGGGTATGGGTTAGGGTTAGGGTACACGTTAGGATTAGGGTATTTATTAAACCTATCCCACTCTCTAGATACCACTTAGCACGTAAAGGAATATTATTTAGGGTCCAGCCATGGAGAAGATTTTCGTCACTAGGATAAGATAAAGAATAAACACATTATAAAAAAATCACATTAGGATTTTCTTTTTGACCTGTTCCTTAAAACACTAGTGCTTCGGAAATCTAATGGAGGCAAGAGCAGTCAAGGGAAGTTTAGGGTTAGGGTTAGGGTTAGGGTTAGTGTTAGGGTTAGGGTACGGCTTAGGGTATGGGATAGGGTATGGGTGAGGGTACGGCATAGGGTAGGGTTTAGGGTTAGGGTTAGGGTTAGGGTATGGCTTAGGGTACGGGTGAGGGTACTGTGTAGGTCATTGGTTAGGGTTAGGTTAAGGCTTAGGATACAGGTTATTGTATTGATTAGGGTACGCAGGGTATGGGTAAGGGTTAGGGTTAGGGTTAGGGTTAGAGTTAGGGTACGGCTTAGGGTACGAGTTAGGGAACGGGTGAGGGTACGGCGTAGTGTATAGGTTAGGGTTAGGGTTAGGGTACGGCTTAGGGTACGGATTAGATTATGGGCGAGGGTACGGCGTAGGGTATGGGTTAGGGTTAGGGTTAGGGTTAGTGTTACTGTTACGGTTAGGGTACGGCTTAGCGTATGGGATAGGGTACGGGTGAGGGTACGGCGTAGGGTAGGGTTTAGGGTTAGGGTTAGGGTTAGGGTTAGGGTATGGCTTAGGGTACGGGTGAGGGTACGGGTGAGGGTACTGCGTAGGGTATTGGTTAGGGTTAGGGTACGGCTTAGGATACGTGTTAGGGTACGGGTTAGGGTACGGCGTAGAGTGTGGGTTAGGGTTAGGGTTAGTGTTAGGGTTAGGGTTACGGTACGTCTTAGGGTACGTGTTAGGGTACGGGTGAGGGTACGGCGTAGGTTATGGGTTAGGGTTAGGGTTAGGGTTAGGGTTAGGGTACGGCTTAGGATACGGGTTAGGGTACGGGTGAGGGTACGGCGTAGGTTATGGGTTAGGGTTAGGGTTAGTGTTAGGGTTATGGTACGGCTTAGGTTATGGGATAGGGTACAGGTGAGGGTATGGCATAGGGTAGGGGTTAGGGTTAGGGTTAGGGTTAGGTTTAGGGTACGGCTTAGGGTACGGGTGAGGGTATGGGTGAGGATACTGCGTAGGGTATTGGTTAGGGTTAGGGTACGGCTTAGGATATGGGTTAGGGTACGTGTTAGGGTATGGCGTACAGTATGGGTTAGGGTTAGGGTTAGGGTTAGGGTTACGGTTAGGGTTAGGGTACGGCTTAGGGTTCGGGTTAGGGTACGGGTGAGGTTACGGCGTAGGGTATAGTTTAGGGTTAGGGTTAGGGTTAGGGTACGGCTTAGGATACGGGTTAGGGTACGGGTGAGGGTACGGCGTAGCGTATGGTTTAGGGTTAGGGTTAGGGTTAGGGTACGGCTTAGGGTACGGGTTAGGGTACGGGTGAGGGTATGGTGTAGTGTATAGGTTAGGGTTAGGGTTAGGGTTAGGGTATGGCTTAGGGTATGGGTGAGGGTACGGGTGAGGGTACTGTGTAGGGTATTGGTTATGGTTAGGGTACGGCTTAGAATACGGGTTAGGGTACGGGTTAGGGTACAGCGTAGGGTATGTGTTAGGGTTAGGGTTAGGGTTAGGGTTAGGGTTAGGGTACGGCTTAGGGTACGGGTTAGGGTACGGGTGAGGGTACGGCGTAGTGTATAGGTTAGGGTTAGGGTACGGCTTAGGGTACGGGTTAGGGTACGGGTGAGGGTATGGCGTAGTGTATAGGTTAGGGTTAGGGTTAGGGTTAGGGTACGGCTTAGGGTATGGGATAGGGTACGGGTGAGGGTACGACGTAGGGTAGGGGTTAGGTTTAGGGTTAGGGTTAGTGTTAGGGTTAGGGTACGGCTTAGGTTATGGGATAGGTTACGGGTGAGGGTACGGCGTAGGGTAGGGGTTAGGGTTAGGTTTAGGGTTAGTGTTAGGTTTAGGGTACCGCTTAGGGTATGGGATAGGGTACGGCGTAGGGTAGCGGTTAGGGTTAGGGTTAGGGTTAGGGTTAGGGTACGGCTTAGGATACGGGTTAGGGTACGGGTGAGGGTACGGCGTAGGTTATGGGTTAGGGTTAGGGTTAGGGTTAGGGTTAGTTTTAGGGTTAGGGATTGGTTTAGGGTAGGGGTTAGGATTAGCATACTTGTTCGGGTTAGGGTTTTGGTTAGGGTTAGGGTACGCGTTAGGGTTAGGGTATGGGTTAGGTTAAGGGTACACGTTAGGATTAGGGTATTTATTAAACCTATCCCACTCTCTAGATACCACTTAGCACATAAAGGAATATTATTTGGGGTTCAGCCATGGAGAAGATTTTCGTCACTAGGATAAGATAAAGAATAAACACATTATAAAAAAATCACATAAGGTTTTCTTTTTAACCTGTTCCTTAAAACACTAGTGTTTAGGAAATCTAATGGAGGCAAAAGCAGTCAAGGGTAGTTTAGGGTTAGGGTTAGGGTTAGGGTTAGGGTAGGGCTTAGGATACGGGTGAGGTTACTGGTGAGGGTACTGCGTAGGTTATTGGTTAGGGTTAGGGTACGGCTTAGGATACGGGTTAGGATATGGGTTAGGTTACGGCGTTGGATATGGGTGAGGGTTAGGGTTAGGGTTAGGGTAAGGCTTTGGGTACGGGTTAGGGTACGGGTGAGGGTACGGCGTAGGGTAGAGGTTAGGGTTAGGTTTAGGGTTAGGGTACGGCTTAGGATACAGGTTAGGGTATGGGTGAGGGTACGGCGTAGCGTATGGGTTAGGGTTAGGGTTAGGGTTAGTTTTAGGGTTAGGGATTGGTTTAGGGTATGGGTTAGGATTAGCGTACGTGTTAGGGTTAGGGTTTGGGTTAGGGTTAGGGTACGCGTTAGGGTTAGGGTATGGGTTAGGGTTAGGGTACGCGTTAGGATTAGGGTATTTATTAAACCTATCCCACTCTGTAGATACCACTTAGCACGTAAAGGAATATTATTTAGGGTACAGCCATTGAGAATATTTTCGTCACTAGGATAAGATAAAGAATAAACACATTATAAAAAAATCACATTAGGATTTTCTTTTTAACCTGTTCCTTAAAACACTAGTGCTTAGGAAATCTAATGGAGACAAAAGCAGTCAAGGGTAGTTTAGGGTTAGGGTTAGGGTTAGGGTTAGTGTTAGGGTTAGGTTACGGCTTAGGGTATGGGATAGGGTATGGGTGAGGGTACGGCATAGGGTAGGGTTTAGGGTTAGGGTTAGTGTTAGGGTTAGGGTTAGGGTATGGCTTAGGGTACGGGTGAGGGTACTGTGTAGGTCATTGGTTAGGGTTAGGTTAAGGCTTAGGATATAGTTTATTGTATGGGTTAGGGTACGGCGCAGGGTATGGCTAAGGGTTAGGGTTAGGGTTAGGGTTAGAGTTAGGGTACGGCTTAGGGTACGGGTTAGGGTACGGGTGAGGGTACGGCGTAGTGTATAGGTTAGGGTTAGGATTAGGGTACGGCTTAGGGTACGGGTTAGGTTACGGGTGAGGGTACGGCGTAGGGTATGGGTTAGGGTTAGGGTTAGTGTTAGAGTTAGCGTTAGGGTACGGCTTAGCGTATGGGATAGGGTACGGGTGAGGGTACGGCGTAGGGTAGGGGTTAGGGTTAGAGTTAGGGTTAGGGTTGGGGTTAGGGTACGGCTTAGGGTACGGGTGAGGGTACGGGTGAGGGTACTGCGTAGGGTATTGGTTAGGGTTAGGATATGGCTTAGGATACGGGTTAGGGTACGGGTTAGGGTATGGCTTAGGGTATGGGTTAGGGTTAGGGTTAGGGTTAGGGTTAGGGTACGGCTTAGGATACGGGTTAGGGTACGGGTGAGGGTACGGCGTAGCGTATGGGTTAGGGTTAGGTTTAGGGTACGTCTTAGGCTACGGGTTAGGGTACGGGTGAGGGTACGGCGTAGGGTAAGTGTTAGGGTTAGGTTTAGGGTTAGGGTTAGTTTTAGGGTTAGGGATTGGTTTAGGGTACGGGTTAGGATTAGCGTACGTGTTAGGGTTAGGTTTTGGGATAGGGTTAGGGTACGCGTTAGGGTTATGGTACACGTTAGGATTAGGGTATTTATTAAACCTATCCCACTCTCTAGATACCACTTAGCACGTAAAGGAATATTATTAGGGATCCAGCCATGGAGAAGATTTTAGTCACTAGGATAAGATAAAGAATAAACACATTATAAAAAAATCACATTAGGATTTTCTTTTTAACCTGTTCCTTAAAACACTAGTGCTTAGGAAATCTAATAGAGGCAAAAGCAATCAAGGGTAGTTTAGGGTTAGGGTTAGGGTTAGGGTTAGTGTTAGGGTTAGGGTACGGCTTAGGGTATGGGATAGGGTACGGGTGAGGGTACGGCGTAGGGTAGGGGTTAGGGTTAGGGTTAGGGTTATGGTTAGGGTATGGCTTAGGGTACGGGTGAGGGTACGGGTGAGGGTACTGCATAGGGTATTGGTTAGGGTTAGGGTACGGCTTAGGATACGTGTTAGGGTACGGGTTAGGGTACGGCGTAGAGTGTGGGTTAGGGTTAGGGTTAGTGTTAGGGTTAGGGTTACGGTACGTCTTAGGGTACGTGTTAGGGTACGGGTGAGGGTACGGCGTAGGTTATGGGTTAGGGTTAGGGTTAGGGTTAGGGTACGGCTTAGGATACGGGTTAGGTTATGGGTGAGGGTACGGCGTAGGTTATGGATTAGGGTTAGGGTTAGTGTTAGGGTTATGGTACGGCTTAGGTTATGGGATAGGGTACAGGTGAGGGTATGGCATAGGGTAGGGGTTAGGGTTAGGTTTAGGGTTAGGGTTAGGGTACGCCTTAGGGTACGAGTGAGTGTATGGGTGAGGATACTGCGTAGGGTATTGGTTAGGGTTAGGGTACGGCTTAGGATACGGGTTAGGGTACGTGTTAGGGTAGGGCGTACGATATGGGTTAGGGTTAGGGTTAGGGTTAGGGTTAGGGTTAGGGTTAGGGTACGGCTTAGGGTACGGGTTAGGGTACGGGTGAGGTTACGGCGTAGGGTATAGTTTAGGGTTAGGGTTAGGGTTAGGGTACGGCTTAGGGTACGGGTTAGGGTACGGGTGAGGGTATGGCGTAGTGTATAGGTTAGGGTTAGGGTTAGGGTTAGGGTATGGCTTAGGGTACGGGTGAGGGTACGGGTGAGGGTACTGTGTAGGGTATTGGTTATGGTTAGGGTACGGCTTAGAATACGGGTTAGGGTACGGTTTAGGGTACGGCGTAGGGTAGGGGTTAGGGTTAGGTTTAGGGTTAGTGTTAGGTTTAGGGTACCGCTTAGGGTATGGGATAGGGTACGGCATAGGGTAGCGGTTAGGGTTAGGGTTAGGGTTAGGGTAGGGCTTAGGATACGGGTGAGGTTACTGGTGAGGGTACTGCGTAGGTTATTGGTTAGGGTTAGGGTGCGGCTAAGGATACGGGTTAGGATATGGGTTAGGTTACGGCGTTGGGTATGGGTGAGGGTTAGGGTTAGGGTTAGGGTAAGGCTTTGCGTACGGGTTAGGGTACGGGTGAGGGTACGGCGTAGGGTAGAGGTTAGGGTTAGGTTTAGGGTTAGGGTACGGCTTAGGATACGGGTTAGGGTATGGGTGAGGGTACGGCTTAGCGTATGGGTTAGGGTTAGGGTTAGGGTTAGGGTTAGTTTTAGGGTTAGGGATTGGTTTAGGGTACGGGTTAGGATTAGCGTACGTGTTAGGGTTAGGGTTTGGGTTAGGGTTAGGGTACGCGTTAGGGTTAGGGTATGGGTTAGGGTTAGGGTACGCGTTAGGATTAGGTTATTTATTAAACCTATCCCACTCTCTAGATACCACTTAGCACGTAAAGGAATATTATTTAGGGTCCAGCCATGGAGAATATTTTCGTCACTAGGATAAGATAAAGAATAATCACATTATAAAAAAATCACATTAGGATTTTCTTTTTAACCTGTTCCTTAAAACACTACTGCTTAGGAAATCTAATGGAGGCAAAAGCAGTCAAGGGTAGTTTAGGGTTAGGGTTAGGGTTAGGGTTAGTGTTAGGGTTAGGGTACGGCTTAGGGCATGGGATAGGGTATGGGTGAGGGTACGGCATAGGGTAGGGTTTAGGGTTAGGGTTAGTGTTAGGGTTAGGGTTAGGGTATGGCTTAGGGTACGGGTGAGGGTACTGTGTAGGTCATTGGTTAGGGTTAGGTTAAGGCTTAGGATACAGGTTATTGTATGGGTTAGGGTACGGCGCAGGGTATGGGTACGGGTTAGGGTTAGGGTTAGGGTTAGAGTTAGGGTACGGCTTAGGGTACGGGTTAGGGTACGGGTGAGGGTATGGCGTAGTGTATAGGTTAGGGTTAGGGTTAGGGTACGGCTTAGGGTACGGGTTAGGTTACGGGTGAGGGTACGGCGTAGGGTATGGGTTAGGGTTAGGGTTAGGGTTAGTGTTAGTGTTAGGGTTAGGGTACGGCTTAGCGTATGGGATAGGGTACGGGTGAGGGTACGGCGTAGGGTAGGGGTTAGGGTTAGAGTTAGGGTTAGGGTTGGGGTTAGGGTACGGCTTAGGGTACGGGTGAGGGTACGGGTGAGGGTACTGCGTAGGGTATTGGTTAGGGTTAGGATATGGCTTAGGATACGGGTTAGGATACGGGTTAGGGTATGGCGTAGGGTATGGGTTAGGGTTAGGGTTAGGGTTAGGGTTAGGGTTAGGGTTAGGGTACGGCTTAGGATACCGGTTAGGGTACGGGTGAGGGTACGGCGTAGCGTATGGGTTACGGTTAGGGTTAGGGTACGTCTTAGGCTACGGGTTAGGGTACGGGTGAGGGTACGGCGTAGGGTAAGGGTTAGGGTTAGTGTTAGGGTTAGGGTTAGTTTTAGGGTTAGGGATTGGTTTAGGGTACGGGTTCGGATTAGCGTACGTGTTAGGGTTAGGTTTTGGGTTAGGGTTAGGGTACGCGTTAGGGTTAGGGTATGGGTTAGGGTTAGGGTACACGTTAGGATTAGGGTATTTATTAAACCTATCCCACTCTCTAGATACCACTTAGCACGTAAAGGAATATTATTAGGGATCCAGCCATGGAGAAGATTTTAGTCACTAGGATAAGATAAAGAATAAACACATTATAAAAAAATCACATTAGTATTTTCTTTTTAACCTGTTCCTTAAAACACTCGTGCTTAGGAAATCTAATGGAGGCAAAAGCAGTCAAGGGTAGTTTAGTGTTAGGGTTAGGGTTAGGGTTAGTGTTAGGGTTAGGGTACGGCTTAAGGTATGGGATAGGGTATGGGTGAGGGTACGGCATAGGGTAGGGTTTAGGGTTAGGGTTAGTGTTAGGGTTAGGGTTAGAGTATGGCTTCGGGTACGGGTGAGGGTACTGTGTAGGTCATTGGTTAGGGTTAGGTTAAGGCTTAGGATACAGGTTATTGTATGGGTTAGGGTACGGCGCAGGGTATGGGTAAGGGTTAGGGTTAGGGTTAGGGTTAGAGTTAGGGTACGGCTTAGGGTACGGGTTAGGGTACGGGTGAGGGTACGGCATAGTGTATAGGTTAGGGTTAGGGTTAGGGTACGGCTTAGGGTACGGGTTAGGTTACGGGTGAGGGTACGGCATAGGGTATGGGTTAGGGTTAGGGTTAGGGTTAGGGTTAGTGTTAGTGTTAGGGTTAGGGTACGGCTTAGCGTATGGGATAGGGTACGGGTGAGGGTACGGCGTAGGGTAGGGGTTAGGGTTAGAGTTAGGGTTAGGGTTGGGGTTAGGGTACGGCTTAGTGTACGGGTGAGGGTACGGGTGAGGGTACTGCGTAGGGTATTGGTTAGGGTTAGGATACGGCTTAGGATACGGGTTAGGGTACGGGTTAGGGTATGGCGTAGGGTATGGGTTAGGGTTAGGGTTAGGGTTAGGGTTAGGGTTAGGGTACGGCTTAGGATACGGGTTAGGGTATGGGTGAAGGTACGGCGTAGCGTATGGGTTAGGGTTAGGGTACGGCTTAGGGTACGGGTTAGGGTACGGGTGAGGGTATGGCGTAGTGTATAGGTTAGGGTTAGGGTTAGGGTTAGGGTACGGCTTAGGGTATGGGATAGGGTACGGGTGAGGGTACGACGTAGGGTAGGGGTTAGGTTTAGGGTTAGGGTTAGTGTTAGGGTTAGGGTACGGCTTAGGTTATGGGATAGGTTACGGGTGAGGGTACGGCGTAGGGTAGGGGTTAGGGTTAGGTTTAGGGTTAGTGTTAGGTTTAGGGTACCGCTTAGGGTATGGGATAGGGTACGGCGTAGGGTAGCGGTTAGGGTTAGGGTTAGGGTTAGGGTTAGGGTACGGCTTAGGATACGGGTTAGGGTACGGGTGAGGGTACGGCGTAGGTTATGGGTTAGGGTTAGGGTTAGGGTTAGGGTTAGTTTTAGGGTTAGGGATTGGTTTAGGGTAGGGGTTAGGATTAGCATACTTGTTCGGGTTAGGGTTTTGGTTAGGGTTAGGGTACGCGTTAGGGTTAGGGTATGGGTTAGGTTAAGGGTACACGTTAGGATTAGGGTATTTATTAAACCTATCCCACTCTCTAGATACCACTTAGCACATAAAGGAATATTATTTGGGGTTCAGCCATGGAGAAGATTTTCGTCACTAGGATAAGATAAAGAATAAACACATTATAAAAAAATCACATAAGGTTTTCTTTTTAACCTGTTCCTTAAAACACTAGTGTTTAGGAAATCTAATGGAGGCAAAAGCAGTCAAGGGTAGTTTAGGGTTAGGGTTAGGGTTAGGGTTAGGGTAGGGCTTAGGATACGGGTGAGGTTACTGGTGAGGGTACTGCGTAGGTTATTGGTTAGGGTTAGGGTACGGCTTAGGATACGGGTTAGGATATGGGTTAGGTTACGGCGTTGGATATGGGTGAGGGTTAGGGTTAGGGTTAGGGTAAGGCTTTGGGTACGGGTTAGGGTACGGGTGAGGGTACGGCGTAGGGTAGAGGTTAGGGTTAGGTTTAGGGTTAGGGTACGGCTTAGGATACAGGTTAGGGTATGGGTGAGGGTACGGCGTAGCGTATGGGTTAGGGTTAGGGTTAGGGTTAGTTTTAGGGTTAGGGATTGGTTTAGGGTATGGGTTAGGATTAGCGTACGTGTTAGGGTTAGGGTTTGGGTTAGGGTTAGGGTACGCGTTAGGGTTAGGGTATGGGTTAGGGTTAGGGTACGCGTTAGGATTAGGGTATTTTTTAAACCTATCCCACTCTGTAGATACCACTTAGCACGTAAAGGAATATTATTTAGGGTACAGCCATTGAGAATATTTTCGTCACTAGGATAAGATAAAGAATAAACACATTATAAAAAAATCACATTAGGATTTTCTTTTTAACCTGTTCCTTAAAACACTACTGCTTAGGAAATCTAATGGAGGCAAAAGCAGTCAAGGGTAGTTTAGGGTTAGGGTTAGGGTTAGTGTTAGGGTTAGGGTACGGCTTAGGGTATGGGATAGGGTATGGGTGAGGGTACGGCATAGGGTAGGGTTTAGGGTTAGGGTTAGTGTTAGGGTTAGGGTTAGGGTATGGCTTAGGGTACGGGTGAGGGTACTGTGTAGGTCATTGGTTAGGGTTAGGTTAAGGCTTAGGATATAGTTTATTGTATGGGTTAGGGTACGGCGCAGGGTATGGCTAAGGGTTAGGGTTAGGGTTAGGGTTAGAGTTAGGGTACGGCTTAGGGTACGGGTTAGGGTACGGGTGAGGGTACGGCGTAGTGTATAGGTTAGGGTTAGGATTAGGGTACGGCTTAGGGTACGGGTTAGGTTACGGGTGAGGGTACGGCGTAGGGTATGGGTTAGGGTTAGGGTTAGGGTTAGTGTTAGAGTTAGCGTTAGGGTACGGCTTAGCGTATGGGATAGGGTACGGGTGAGGGTACGGCGTAGGGTAGGGGTTAGGGTTAGAGTTAGGGTTAGGGTTGGGGTTAGGGTACGGCTTAGGGTACGGGTGAGGGTACGGGTGAGGGTACTGCGTAGGGTATTGGTTAGGGTTAGGATATGGCTTAGGATACGGGTTAGGGTACGGGTTAGGGTATGGCTTAGGGTATGGGTTAGGGTTAGGGTTAGGGTTAGGGTTAGGGTACGGCTTAGGATACGGGTTAGGGTACGGGTGAGGGTACGGCGTAGCGTATGGGTTAGGGTTAGGTTTAGGGTACGTCTTAGGCTACGGGTTAGGGTACGGGTGAGGGTACGGGGTAGGGTAAGGGTTAGGGTTAGGTTTAGGGTTAGGGTTAGTTTTAGGGTTAGGGATTGGTTTAGGGTACGGGTTAGGATTAGCGTACGTGTTAGGGTTAGGTTTTGGGATAGGGTTAGGGTACGCGTTAGGGTTATGGTACACGTTAGGATTAGGGTATTTATTAAACCTATCCCACTCTCTAGATACCACTTAGCACGTAAAGGAATATTATTAGGGATCCAGCCATGGAGAAGATTTTAGTCACTAGGATAAGATAAAGAATAAACACATTATAAAAAAATCACATTAGGATTTTCTTTTTAACCTGTTCCTTAAAACACTAGTGCTTAGGAAATCTAATAGAGGCAAAAGCAATCAAGGGTAGTTTAGGGTTAGGGTTAGGGTTAGGGTTAGTGTTAGGGTTAGGGTACGGCTTAGGGTATGGGATAGGGTACGGGTGAGGGTACGGCGTAGGGTAGGGGTTAGGGTTAGGGTTAGGGTTATGGTTAGGGTATGGCTTAGGGTACGGGTGAGGGTACGGGTGAGGGTACTGCATAGGGTATTGGTTAGGGTTAGGGTTCGGCTTAGGATACGTGTTAGGGTACGGGTTAGGGTACGGCGTAGAGTGTGGGTTAGGGTTAGGGTTAGTGTTAGGGTTAGGGTTACGGTACGTCTTAGGGTACGTGTTAGGGTACGGGTGAGGGTACGGCGTAGGTTATGGGTTAGGGTTAGGGTTAGGGTTAGGGTACGGCTTAGGATACGGGTTAGGTTATGGGTGAGGGTACGGCGTAGGTTATGGATTAGGGTTAGGGTTAGTGTTAGGGTTATGGTACGGCTT
Organism: Eubalaena glacialis; assembly: GCF_028564815.1. Taxonomy (NCBI): domain Eukaryota; kingdom Metazoa; phylum Chordata; class Mammalia; order Artiodactyla; family Balaenidae; genus Eubalaena; species Eubalaena glacialis. The sequence continues at coordinate 28,587 of NW_026871775.1, read as the reverse complement.
AGGTTATGGGATAGGGTACAGGTGAGGGTATGGCATAGGGTAGGGGTTAGGGTTAGGTTTAGGGTTAGGGTTAGGGTACGCCTTAGGGTACGAGTGAGGGTATGGGTGAGGATACTGCGTAGGGTATTGGTTAGGGTTAGGGTACGGCTTAGGATACGGGTTAGGGTACGTGTTAGGGTAGGGCGTACGATATGGTTTAGGGTTAGGGTTAGGGTTAGGGTTAGGGTTAGGGTTAGGGTACGGCTTAGGGTACGCGTTAGGGTACGGGTGAGGTTACGGCGTAGGGTATAGTTTAGGGTTAGGGTTAGGGTTAGGGTACGGCTTAGGGTACGGGTTAGGGTACGGGTGAGGGTATGGCGTAGTGTATAGGTTAGGGTTAGGGTTAGGGTTAGGGTATGGCTTAGGGTACGGGTGAGGGTACGGGTGAGGGTACTGTGTAGGGTATTGGTTATGGTTAGGGTACGGCTTAGAATACGGGTTAGGGTACGGTTTAGGGTACGGCGTAGGGTAGGGGTTAGGGTTAGGTTTAGGGTTAGTGTTAGGTTTAGGGTACCGCTTAGGGTATGGGATAGGGTACGGCATAGGGTAGCGGTTAGGGTTAGGGTTAGGGTTAGGGTAGGGCTTAGGATACGGGTGAGGTTACTGGTGAGGGTACTGCGTAGGTTATTGGTTAGGGTTAGGGTGCGGCTAAGGATACGGGTTAGGATATGGGTTAGGTTACGGCGTTGGGTATGGGTGAGGGTTAGGGTTAGGGTTAGGGTAAGGCTTTGCGTACGGGTTAGGGTACGGGTGAGGGTACGGCGTAGGGTAGAGGTTAGGGTTAGGTTTAGGGTTAGGGTACGGCTTAGGATACGGGTTAGGGTATGGGTGAGGGTACGGCTTAGCGTATGGGTTAGGGTTAGGGTTAGGGTTAGGGTTAGTTTAAGGGTTAGGGATTGGTTTAGGGTACGGGTTAGGATTAGCGTACGTGTTAGGGTTAGGGTTTGGGTTAGGGTTAGGGTACGCGTTAGGGTTAGGGTATGGGTTAGGGTTAGGGTACGCGTTAGGATTAGGTTATTTATTAAACCTATCCCACTCTCTAGATACCACTTAGCACGTAAAGGAATATTATTTAGGGTCCAGCCATGGAGAATATTTTCGTCACTAGGATAAGATAAAGAATAATCACATTATAAAAAAATCACATTAGGATTTTCTTTTTAACCTGTTCCTTAAAACACTACTGCTTAGGAAATCTAATGGAGGCAAAAGCAGGCAAGGGTAGTTTAGGGTTAGGGTTAGGGTTAGGGTTAGTGTTAGGGTTAGGGTACGGCTTAGGGCATGGGATAGGGTATGGGTGAGGGTACGGCATAGGGTAGGGTTTAGGGTTAGGGTTAGTGTTAGGGTTAGGGTTAGGGTATGGCTTAGGGTACGGGTGAGGGTACTGTGTAGGTCATTGGTTAGGGTTAGGTTAAGGCTTAGGATACAGGTTATTGTATGGGTTAGGGTACGGCGCAGGGTATGGGTAAGGGTTAGGGTTAGGGTTAGGGTTAGAGTTAGGGTACGGCTTAGGGTACGGGTTAGGGTACGGGTGAGGGTATGGCGTAGTGTATAGGTTAGGGTTAGGGTTAGGGTACGGCTTAGGGTATGGGTTAGGGTTAGGGTTAGGGTTAGTGTTAGTGTTAGGGTTAGGGTACGGCTTAGCGTATGGGATAGGGTACGGGTGAGGGTACGGCGTAGGGTAGGGGTTAGGGTTAGAGTTAGGGTTAGGGTTGGGGTTAGGGTACGGCTTAGGGTACGGGTGAGGGTACGGGTGAGGGTACTGCGTAGGGTATTGGTTAGGGTTAGGATATGGCTTAGGATACGGGTTAGGATACGGGTTAGGGTATGGCGTAGGGTATGGGTTAGGGTTAGGGTTAGGGTTAGGGTTAGGGTTAGGGTACGGCTTAGGATACCGGTTAGGGTACGGGTGAGGGTACGGCGTAGCGTATGGGTTACGGTTAGGGTTAGGGTACGTCTTAGGTTACGGGTTAGGGTACGGGTGAGGGTACGGCGTAGGGTAAGGGTTAGGGTTAGTGTTAGGGTTAGGGTTAGTTTTAGGGTTAGGGATTGGTTTAGGGTACGGGTTCGGATTAGCGTACGTGTTAGGGTTAGGTTTTGGGTTAGGGTTAGGGTACGCGTTAGGGTTAGGGTATGGGTTAGGGTTAGGGTACACGTTAGGATTAGGGTATTTATTAAACCTATCCCACTCTCTAGATACCACTTAGCACGTAAAGGAATATTATTAGGGATCCAGCCATGGAGAAGATTTTAGTCACTAGGATAAGATAAAGAATAAACACATTATAAAAAAATCACATTAGGATTTTCTTTTTAACCTGTTCCTTAAAACACTAGTGCTTAGGAAATCTAATAGAGGCAAAAGCAATCAAGGGTAGTTTAGGGTTACGGTTAGGGTTAGGGTTAGTGTTAGGGTTAGGGTACGGCTTAGGGTATGGGATAGGGTACGGGTGAGGTTACGGCGTAGGGTAGGGGTTAGGGTTAGGGTTAGGGTTATGGTTAGGGTATGGCTTTGGGTACGGGTGAGGGTACGGGTGAGGGTACTGCGTAGGGTATTGGTTAGGGTTAGGGTACGGCTTAGGATACGTGTTAGGGTACGGGTTAGGGTACGGCGTAGAGTGTGGGTTAGGGTTAGGGTTAGTGTTAGGGTTAGGGTTATGGTACGTCTTAGGGTACGTGTTAGGGTACGGGTGAGGGTACGGCGTAGGTTATGGGTTAGGGTTAGGGTTAGGGTTAGGGTTAGGGTACGGCTTAGGATACGGGTTAGGGTACGGGTGAGGGTACGGCGTAGGTTATGGGTTAGGGTTATGGTTAGTGTTAGGGTTATGGTACGGCTTAGGTTATGGGATAGGGTACAGGTGAGGGTATGGCATAGGGTAGGGGTTAGGGTTAGGTTTAGGGTTAGGGTTAGGGTTAGGGTACGCCTTAGGGTACGGGTGAGGGTATGGGTGAGGATACTGCGTAGGGTATTGGTTAGGGTTAGGGTACGGCTTAGGATACGGGTTAGGGTACGTGTTAGGGTATGGCGTACGCTATGGGTTAGGGTTAGGGTTAGGGTTAGGGTTAGGGTTAGGGTTAGGGTACGGCTTAGGGTACGGGTTAGGGTACGGGTGAGGTTACGGCGTAGGGTATAGTTTAGGGTTAGGGTTAGGGTTAGGGTACGGCTTAGGGTACGGGTTAGGGTACGGGTGAGGGTATGGCGTAGTGTATAGGTTAGGGTTAGGGTTAGGGTTAGGGTATGGCTTAGGGTACGGGTGAGGGTACGGGTGAGGGTACTGTGTAGGGTATTGGTTATGGTTAGGGTACGGCTTAGAATACGGGTTAGGGTACGGTTTAGGGTACGGTGTAGGGTATGGGTTAGGGTTAGGGTTAGGGTTAGGGTTAGGGTACGGTTTAGAGTACGGGTTAGGGTACGGGTGAGGGTACGGCGTAGTGTATAGGTTAGGGTTAGGGTTAGGGTTAGGGTACGGCTTAGGGTATGGGATAGGGTACGGGTGAGGGTACGGCGTTGGGTAGGGGTTAGGTTTAGGGTTAGGGTTAGTGTTAGGGTTAGGGTACGGCTTAGGGTATGGGATAGGTTACGGGTGAGGGTACGGCGTAGGGTAGGGGTTAGGGTTAGGTTTAGGGTTAGAGTTAGGTTTAGGGTACCGCTTAGGGTATGGGATAGGGTACGGCGTAGGGTAGCGGTTAGGGTTAGGGTTAGGGTTAGGGTACGGCTTAGGATACGGGTTAGGGTACGGGTGAGGGTGCGGCGTTGCGTATGGGTTAGGGTTAGGGTTAGGGTTAGGGTAGGGCTTAGGATACGGGTGAGGGTACTGGTGAGGGTACTGCGTAGGTTATTGGTTAGGGTTAGGGTACGGCTTAGGATACGGGTTAGGATATGGGTTAGGTTACGGCGTTGGGTATGGGTGAGGGTTAGGGTTAGGGTTAGGGTAAGGCTTTGGGTACGGGTTAGGGTACGGGTGAGGGTACGGCATAGGGTAGGGTTTAGGGTTAGGGTTAGTGTTAGTGTTAGGGTTAGGGTATGGCTTAGGGTACGGGTGAGGGTACTGTGTAGGTCATTGGTTAGGGTTAGGTTAAGGCTTAGGATACAGGTTATTGTATGGGTTAGGGTACGGTGCAGGGTATGGGTAAGGGTTAGGGTTAGGGTTAGGGTTAGAGTTAGGGTACGGCTTAGGGTACGGGTTAGGGTACGGGTGAGGGTACGGCGTAGTGTATAGGTCAGGGTTAGGGTTAGGGTACGGCTTAGGGTACGGGTTAGGTTACGGGTGAGGGTACGGCGTAGGGTATGGGTTAGGGTTAGGGTTAGGGTTAGTGTTAGTGTTAGGGTTAGGGTACGGCTTAGCGTATGGGATAGGGTACGGGTGAGGGTACGGCGTAGGGTAGGGGTTAGGGTTAGAGTTAGGGTTAGGGTTGGGGTTAGGGTAAGGCTTAGGGTACGGGTGAGGGTACGGGTGAGGGTACTGCGTAGGGTATTGGTTAGGGTTAGGATATGGCTTAGGATACGGGTTAGGGTACGGGTTAGGGTATGGCGTAGGGTATGGGTTAGGGTTAGGGTTAGGGTTAGGGTTAGGCTTAGGGTACGGCTTAGGATACGGGTTAGGGTACGTGTGAGGGTACGGCGTAGTGTATGGGTTAGGGTTAGGGTTAGGGTACGTCTTAGGGTACGGGTTAGGGTACGGGTGAGGGTACGGTGTAGGGTAAGGGTTAGGGTTAGGGTTAGGGTTAGGGTTAGTTTTAGGGTTAGGGTTTGGTTTAGGGTACGGGTTAGGATTAGCGTACGTGTTAGGGTTAGGTTTTGGGTTAGGGTTAGGGTACGCGTTAGGGTTAGGATATGGGTTAGGGTTAGGGTACACGTTAGGATTAGGGTATTTATTAAACCTATCCCACTCTCTAGATACCACTTAGCACGTAAAGGAATATTGTTAGGGATACAACCATGGAGAAGATTTTAGTCACTAGGATAAGATAAAGAATAAACACATTATAAAAAAATCACATTAGTATTTTCTTTTTAACCTGTTCCTTAAAACACTAGTGCTTAGGAAATCTAATAGAGGCAAAAGCAATCAAGGGTAGTTTAGGGTTAGGGTTAGGGTTAGGGTTAGTGTTAGGTTTAGGGTACGGCTTAGGGTATGGGATAGGGTACGGGTGAGGGTACGGCGTAGGGTAGGGGTTAGGGTTAGGGTTAGGGTTAGGGTACGGCTTAGGGTACGGGTTAGGGTACGGGTGAGGTTATGGCGTAGGGTATAGTTTAGGGTTAGGGTTAGGGTACGGCTTAGGGTACGGGTTAGGGTACGGTTGAGGATACTGTGTAGGGTATTGGTTATGATTAGGGTACGGCTTAGAATACGGGTTAGGGTACGGTTTAGGTTACGGCGTAGGGTATGGGTTAGGGTTAGGGTTCGGGTTAGGGTTAGGGTTAGGGTACGGCTTAGGGTACGGGTTAGGGTACGGGTGAGGGTACGGCGTAGTGTATAGGTTAGGGTTAGGGTTAGGGTTAGGGTACGGCTTAGGTTATGGGATAGGGTACGGGTGAGGGTACGGCGTAGGGTAGGGGTTAGGGTTAGGTTTAGGGTTAGTGTTAGGTTTAGGGTACCGCTTAGGGTATGGGATAGGGTACGGCGTAGGGTAGTGGTTAGGGTTAGGGTTAGGGTTAGGGTACGGCTTAGGATACGGGTTAGGGTACGGGTGAGGGTGCGGCGTAGCGTATGGGTTAGGGTTAGGGTTAGGGTTAGGGTACGGCTTAGGTTATGGGATAGTGTACAGGTGAGGGTATGGCATAGGGTATGGGTTAGGGTTAGGGTTAGGGTTAGGGTTAGGGTACGGCTTAGGGTACGGGTGAGGGTATGGGTGAGGATACTGCGTAGGGTATTGGTTAGGGTTACGGTACGTCTTAGGATACGGGTTAGGGTACGGGTGAGGGTACGGCGTAGGTTATGGGTTAGGGTTAGGGTTAGTGTTACTGTTAGGGTTAGGGTACGGCTTAGCGTATGGGATAGGGTACGGGTGAGGGTACGGCATAGGGTAGGGGTTAGGGTTAGGGTTAGGGTTAGGGTATGGCTTAGGGTACGGGTGAGGGTACGGGTGAGGGTACTGCGTAGGGTATTGGTTAGGGTTAAGGTACGGCTTAGGATACGTGTTAGGGTACGGGTTAGGGTACGGCGTAGAGTGTGGGTTAGGGTTAGGGTTAGTGTTAGGGTTAGGGTTACGGTACGTCTTAGGGTACGTGTTAGGGTACGGGTGAGGGTACGGCGTAGGTTATGGGTTAGGGTTAGGGTTAGGGTTAGGGTTAGTTTTAGGGTTAGGGATTGGTTTAGGGTAAGGTTTAGGATTAGCATACTTGTTCGGGTTAGGGTTTTGGTTAGGGTTAGGGTACGCGTTAGGGTTAGGGTATGGGTTAGGTTTAGGGTACACGTTAGGATTAGGGTATTTATTAAACCTATCCCACTCTCTAGATACCACTTAGCACGTAAAGGAATATTATTTAGGGTCCAGCCATGGAGAAGATTTTCGTCACTAGGATAAGATAAAGAATAAACACATTATAAAAAAATCACATTAGGATTTTCTTTTTAACCTGTTCCTTAAAACACTCGTGCTTAGGAATTCTAATGGAGGCAAAAGCAGTCAAGGGTAGTTTAGGGTTAGGGTTAGGGTTAGGGTTAGTGTTAGGGTTAGGGTACGGCTTAGGGTATGGGATAGGGTATGGGTGAGGGTACGGCATAGGGTAGGGTTTAGGGTTAGGGTTAGTGTTAGGGTTAGGGTTAGGGTATGGCTTAGGTTACGGGTGAGGGTACTGTGTAGGTCATTGGTTAGGGTTAGGTTAAGGCTTAGGATACAGGCTATTGTATGGGTTAGGGTACGGCGCAGGGTATGGGTAAGGGTTAGGGTTAGGGTTAGGGTTAGAGTTAGGGTACGGCTTAGGGTACGGGTTAGGGTACGGGTGAGGGTACGGCGTAGTGTATAGGTTAGGGTTAGGGTTAGGGTACGGCTTAGGGTACGGGTTAGGTTACGGGTGAGGGTACGGCGTAGGGTATGGGTTAGGGTTAGGGTTAGGGTTAGTGTTAGTGTTAGGGTTAGGGTACGGCTTAGCGTATGGGATAGGGTACGGGTGAGGGTACGGCGTAGGGTAGGGGTTAGGGTTAGAGTCAGGGTTAGGATTGGGGTTAGGGTACGGCTTAGGGTACGGGTGAGGGTACGGGTGAGGGTACTGCGTAGGGTATTGGTTAGGGTTAGGATATGGCTTAGGATATGGGTTAGGGTACGGATTAGGGTATGGCGTAGGGTATGGGTTAGGGTTAGGGTTAGGGTTAGGGTTAGGGTTAGGGTACGGCTTAGGATACGGGTTAGAGTACGGGTGAGGGTACGGCGTAGCGTATGGGTTAGGGTTAGGGTTAGGGTTCGTCTTACAGTACGGGTTAGGGTACGGGTGAGGGTACGGCGTAGGGTAAGGGTTAAGGTTAGGGTTAGGGTTAGGGTTAGTTTTAGGGTTAGCGATTGGTTTAGGGTACGGGTTAGGATTAGCGTACGTGTTAGGGTTAGGTTTTGGGTTAGCGTTAGGGTACGCGTTAGGGTTAGGGTATGGGGTAGGGTTAGGGTACACGTTAGGATTAGGGTATTTATTAAACCTATCCCACTCTCTAGATACCACTTAGCACGTAAAGGAATATTATTAGGGATCCAGCCATGGAGAATATTTTAGTCACTAGGATAAGATAAAGAATAAACACATTATAAAAAAATCACATTAGGATTTTCTTTTTAACCTGTTCCTTAAAACACTAGTGCTTAGGAAATCTAATAGAGGCAAAAGCAATCAAGGGTAGTTTAGGGTTAGGGTTAGGGTTAGGGTTAGTGTTAGGGTTAGGGTATGGCTTAGGGTACGGGTTAGGGTTAGGGTTAGGGTTAGGGTTAGGGTTAGGGTTAGGGTTACCGTACGTCTTAGGGTACGTGTTAGGGTACGGGTGAGGGTACGGCGTAGGTTATGGGTTAGGGTTAGGGTTAGGGTTAGGGTTAGGGTACGTCTTAGGATACGGGTTAGGGTATGGGTGAGGGTACGGCGTAGGTTATGGGTTAGGGTTATGGTTAGTGTTAGGGTTATGGTACGGCTTAGGTTATGGGATAGGGTACAGGTGAGGGTATGGCATAGGGTAGGGGTTAGGGTTAGGTTTAGGGTTAGGGTTAGGGTTAGGGTACGCCTTAGGGTACGGGTGAGGGTATGGGTGACGATACTGCGTAGGGTATTGGTTAGGGTTAGGGTACGGCTTAGGATACGGGTTAGGGTACGTGTTAGGGTATGGCGTACGCTATGGGTTAGGGTTAGGGTTAGGGTTAGGGTTAGGGTACGGCTTAGGGTACGGGTTAGGGTACGGGTGAGGTTACGGCGTAGGGTATAGTTTAGGGTTAGGGTTAGGGTTAGGGTACGGCTTAGGGTACGGGTTAGGGTACGGGTGAGGGTATGGCGTAGTGTATAGGTTAGGGTTAGGGTTAGGGTATGGCTTAGGGTACTGGTGAGGGTACGGGTGAGGGTACTGTGTAGGGTGTTGGTTATGGTTAGGGTACGGCTTAGAATACGGGTTAGGGTACGGTTTAGGGTACGGCGTAGGGTATGGGTTAGGGTTAGGGTTAGGGTTAGGGTTAGGGTTAGGGTACGGCTTAGGGTACGGGTTAGGGTACGGGTGAGGGTACGGCGTAGTGTATAGGTTAGGGTTAGGGTTAGGATTAGGGTACGGCTTAGGGTACGGGTTAGGGTACGGGTGAGGGTACGGCGTAGTGTATGGGTTAGGGTTAGGGTTAGGGTTAGGGTTAGTTTTAGGGTTAGGGATTGGTTTAGGGTACGGGTTAGGATTAGCGTACGTGTTAGGGTTAGGGTTTGGGTTAGGGTTAGGGTACGTGTTAGGGTTAGGGTATGGGTTAGGGTTAGGGTACACGTTAGGATTAGGGTATTTATTAAACCTATCCCACTCTCTAGATACCACTTAGCACGTAAAGGAATATTATTTGGGGTCCAGCCATGGAGAAGATTTTAGTCACTAGGATAAGATAAAGAATAAACACATTATAAAAAAATCACATTAGGATTTTCTTTTTAACCTGTTCTTTAAAACACTAGTGTTTAGGAAATCTAAAGGAGGCAAAAGCAGTAAAGGGTAGTTTAGGGTTAGGGTTAGGGTTAGGGTTGGGGTAGGGCTTAGGATACGGGTGAGGGTACTGGTGAGGGTACTGCGTAGGTTATTGGTTAGGGTTAGGGTACGGCTTAGGATACGGGTTAGGATATGGGTTAGGTTACGGCGTTGGGTATGGGTGAGGGTTAGGGTTAGGGTTAGGGTAAGGCTTTGTGTACGGGTTAGGGTACGGGTGAGGGTACGGCGTAGGGTAGAGGTTAGGGTTAGGTTTAGGGTTAGGGTACGGCTTAGGATACGGGTTAGGGTATGGGTGAGGGTACGGCGTAGCGTATGGGTTAGGGTTAGGGTTAGGGTTAGGGTTAGTTTTAGGGTTAGGGATTGGTTTAGGGTACGGGTTAGGATTAGTGTACGTGTTAGGGTTAGGGTTTGGGTTAGGGTTAGGGTAGGCAATAGGGTTAGGGTGTGGGTTAGGGTTAGGGTACACGTTAGGATTAGGGTATTTATTAAACCTATCCCACTCTCTAGATACCATTTAGCACGTAAAGGAATATTATTTAGGGTCCAGCCATGGAGAAGATTTTCGTTACTAGGATAAGATAAAGAATAAACACATTATAAAAAAATCACATTAGGATTTTCTTTTTAACCTGTTCCTTAAAACACTAGTGCTTAGGAAATCTAATGGAGGCAAAAGCAGTCAAGGGTAGTTTAGGGTTAGGGTTAGGGTTAGGGTTAGTGTTAGGGTTAGGGTACGGCTTAGGGTATGGGATAGGGTATGGGTGAGGGTACGGCATAGGGTAGGGTTTAGGGTTAGGGTTAGTGTTAGGGTTAGGGTTAGGGTATGGCTTAGGGTACGGGTGAGGGTACTGTGTAGGTCATTGGTTAGGGTTAGGTTAAGGCTTAGGATACAGGTTATTGTATGGGTTAGGGTACGGCGCAGTGTATGGATAAGGGTTAGGGTTAGGGTTAGGGTTAGAGTTAGGGTACGGCTTAGGGTACGAGTTAGGGAACGGGTGAGGGTACGGCGTAGTGTATAGGTTAGGGTTAGGGTTAGGGTACGGCTTAGGGTACGGATTAGGTTATGGGCGAGGGTACGGCGTAGGGTATGGGTTAGGGTTAGGGTTAGGGTTAGTGTTACTGTTACGGTTAGGGTACGGCTTAGCGTATGGGATAGGGTACGGGTGAGGATTAGCGTACGTGTTAGGGTTAGGGTTTGGGTTAGGGTTAGGGTACACGTTAGGATTAGGGTATTTATTAAACCTATCCCACTCTCTAGATACCACTTAGCACGTAAAGGAATATTATTTAGGGTCCAGCCATGGAGAAGATTTTCGTCACTAGGATAAGATAAAGAATAAACACATTATAAAAAAATCACATTAGGATTTTCTTTTTGACCTGTTCCTTAAAACACTAGTGCTTCGGAAATCTAATGGAGGCAAGAGCAGTCAAGGGAAGTTTAGGGTTAGGGTTAGGGTTAGGGTTAGTGTTAGGGTTAGGGTACGGCTTAGGGTATGGGATAGGGTATGGGTGAGGGTACGGCATAGGGTAGGGTTTAGGGTTAGGGTTAGGGTTAGGGTATGGCTTAGGGTACGGGTGAGGGTACTGTGTAGGTCATTGGTTAGGGTTAGGTTAAGGCTTAGGATACAGGTTATTGTATTGATTAGGGTACGCAGGGTATGGGTAAGGGTTAGGGTTAGGGTTAGGGTTAGAGTTAGGGTACGGCTTAGGGTACGAGTTAGGGAACGGGTGAGGGTACGGCGTAGTGTATAGGTTAGGGTTAGGGTTAGGGTACGGCTTAGGGTACGGATTAGGTTATGGGCGAGGGTACGGCGTAGGGTATGGGTTAGGGTTAGGGTTAGGGTTAGTGTTACTGTTACGGTTAGGGTACGGCTTAGCGTATGGGATAGGGTACGGGTGAGGGTACGGCGTAGGGTAGGGTTTAGGGTTAGGGTTAGGGTTAGGGTTAGGGTATGGCTTAGGGTACGGGTGAGGGTACGGGTGAGGGTACTGCGTAGGGTATTGGTTAGGGTTAGGGTACGACTTAGGATACGTGTTAGGGTACGGGTTAGGGTACGGCGTAGAGTGTGGGTTAGGGTTAGGGTTAGTGTTAGGGTTAGGGTTACGGTACGTCTTAGGGTACGTGTTAGGGTACGGGTGAGGGTACGGCGTAGGTTATGGGTTAGGGTTAGGGTTAGGGTTAGGGTTAGGGTACGGCTTAGGATACGGGTTAGGGTACGGGTGAGGGTACGGCGTAGGTTATGGGTTAGGGTTAGGGTTAGTGTTAGGGTTATGGTACGGCTTAGGTTATGTGATAGGGTACAGGTGAGGGTATGGCATAGGGTAGGGGTTAGGGTTAGGGTTAGGGTTAGGGTTAGGTTTAGGGTACGGCTTAGGGTACGGGTGAGGTTATGGGTGAGGATACTGCGTAGGGTATTGGTTAGGGTTAGGGTACGGCTTAGGATATGGGTTAGGGTACGTGTTAGGGTATGGCGTACAGTATGGGTTAGGGTTAGGGTTAGGGTTAGGGTTACGGTTAGGGTTAGGGTACGGCTTAGGGTTCGGGTTAGGGTACGGGTGAGGTTACGGCGTAGGGTATAGTTTAGGGTTAGGGTTAGGGTTAGGGTACGGCTTAGGATACGGGTTAGGGTATGGGTGAGGGTACGGCGTAGCGTATGGTTTAGGGTTAGGGTTAGGGTTAGGGTACGGCTTAGGGTACGGGTTAGGGTACGGGTGAGGGTATGGTGTAGTGTATAGGTTAGGGTTAGGGTTAGGGTTAGGGTATGGCTTAGGGTATGGGTGAGGGTACGGGTGAGGGTACTGTGTAGGGTATTGGTTATGGTTAGGGTACGGCTTAGAATACGGGTTAGGGTACGGGTTAGGGTACAGCGTAGGGTATGTGTTAGGGTTAGGGTTAGGGTTAGGGTTAGGGTTAGGGTACGGCTTAGGGTACGGGTTAGGGTACGGGTGAGGGTACGGCGTAGTGTATAGGTTAGGGTTAGGGTACGGCTTAGGGTACGGGTTAGGGTACGGGTGAGGGTATGGCGTAGTGTATAGGTTAGGGTTAGGGTTAGGGTTAGGGTACGGCTTAGGGTATGGGATAGGGTACGGGTGAGGGTACGACGTAGGGTAGGGGTTAGGTTTAGGGTTAGGGTTAGTGTTAGGGTTAGGGTACGGCTTAGGTTATGGGATAGGTTACGGGTGAGGGTACGGCGTAGGGTAGGGGTTAGGGTTAGGTTTAGGGTTAGTGTTAGGTTTAGGGTACCGCTTAGGGTATGGGATAGGGTACGGCGTAGGGTAGCGGTTAGGGTTAGGGTTAGGGTTAGGGTTAGGGTACGGCTTAGGATACGGGTTAGGGTACGGGTGAGGGTACGGCGTAGGTTATGGGTTAGGGTTAGGGTTAGGGTTAGGGTTAGTTTTAGGGTTAGGGATTGGTTTAGGGTAGGGGTTAGGATTAGCATACTTGTTCGGGTTAGGGTTTTGGTTAGGGTTAGGGTACGCGTTAGGGTTAGGGTATGGGTTAGGTTAAGGGTACACGTTAGGATTAGGGTATTTATTAAACCTATCCCACTCTCTAGATACCACTTAGCACATAAAGGAATATTATTTGGGGTTCAGCCATGGAGAAGATTTTCGTCACTAGGATAAGATAAAGAATAAACACATTATAAAAAAATCACATAAGGTTTTCTTTTTAACCTGTTCCTTAAAACACTAGTGTTTAGGAAATCTAATGGAGGCAAAAGCAGTCAAGGGTAGTTTAGGGTTAGGTTTAGGGTTAGGGTTAGGGTAGGGCTTAGGATACGGGTGAGGTTACTGGTGAGGGTACTGCGTAGGTTATTGGTTAGGGTTAGGGTACGGCTTAGGATACGGGTTAGGATATGGGTTAGGTTACGGCGTTGGATATGGGTGAGGGTTAGGGTTAGGGTTAGGGTAAGGCTTTGGGTACGGGTTAGGGTACGGGTGAGGGTACGGCATAGGGTAGAGGTTAGGGTTAGGTTTAGGGTTAGGGTACGGCTTAGGATACAGGTTAGGGTATGGGTGAGGGTACGGCGTAGCGTATGGGTTAGGGTTAGGGTTAGGGTTAGTTTTAGGGTTAGGGATTGGTTTAGGGTATGGGTTAGGATTAGCGTACGTGTTAGGGTTAGGGTTTGGGTTAGGGTTAGGGTACGCGTTAGGGTTAGGGTATGGGTTAGGGTTAGGGTACGCGTTAGGATTAGGGTATTTATTAAACCTATCCCACTCTGTAGATACTACTTAGCACGTAAAGGAATATTATTTAGGGTACAGCCATTGAGAATATTTTCGTCACTAGGATAAGATAAAGAATAAACACATTATAAAAAAATCACATTAGGATTTTCTTTTTAACCTGTTCCTTAAAACACTACTGCTTAGGAAATCTAATGGAGGCAAAAGCAGTCAAGGGTAGTTTAGGGTTAGGGTTAGGGTTAGTGTTAGGGTTAGGGTACGGCTTAGGGTATGGGATAGGGTATGGGTGAGGGTACGGCATAGGGTAGGGTTTAGGGTTAGGGTTAGTGTTAGGGTTAGGGTTAGGGTATGGCTTAGGGTACGGGTGAGGGTACTGTGTAGGTCATTGGTTAGGGTTAGGTTAAGGCTTAGGATATAGTTTATTGTATGGGTTAGGGTACGGCGCAGGGTATGGCTAAGGGTTAGGGTTAGGGTTAGGGTTAGAGTTAGGGTACGGCTTAGGGTACGGGTTAGGGTACGGGTGAGGGTACGGCGTAGTGTATAGGTTAGGGTTAGGATTAGGGTACGGCTTAGGGTACGGGTTAGGTTACGGGTGAGGGTACGGCGTAGGGTATGGGTTAGGGTTAGGGTTAGGGTTAGTGTTAGAGTTAGCGTTAGGGTACGGCTTAGCGTATGGGATAGGGTACGGGTGAGGGTACGGCGTAGGGTAGGGGTTAGGGTTAGAGTTAGGGTTAGGGTTGGGGTTAGGGTACGGCTTAGGGTACGGGTGAGGGTACGGGTGAGGGTACTGCGTAGGGTATTGGTTAGGGTTAGGATATGGCTTAGGATACGGGTTAGGGTACGGGTTAGGGTATGGCTTAGGGTATGGGTTAGGGTTAGGGTTAGGGTTAGGGTTAGGGTACGGCTTAGGATACGGGTTAGGGTACGGGTGAGGGTACGGCGTAGCGTATGGGTTAGGGTTAGGTTTAGGGTACGTCTTAGGCTACGGGTTAGGGTACGGGTGAGGGTACGGGGTAGGGTAAGGGTTAGGGTTAGGTTTAGGGTTAGGGTTAGTTTTAGGGTTAGGGATTGGTTTAGGGTACGGGTTAGGATTAGCGTACGTGTTAGGGTTAGGTTTTGGGATAGGGTTAGGGTACGCGTTAGGGTTATGGTACACGTTAGGATTAGGGTATTTATTAAACCTATCCCACTCTCTAGATACCACTTAGCACGTAAAGGAATATTATTAGGGATCCAGCCATGGAGAAGATTTTAGTCACTAGGATAAGATAAAGAATAAACACATTATAAAAAAATCACATTAGGATTTTCTTTTTAACCTGTTCCTTAAAACACTAGTGCTTAGGAAATCTAATAGAGGCAAAAGCAATCAAGGGTAGTTTAGGGTTAGGGTTAGGGTTAGGGTTAGTGTTAGGGTTAGGGTACGGCTTAGGGTATGGGATAGGGTACGGGTGAGGGTACGGCGTAGGGTAGGGGTTAGGGTTAGGGTTAGGGTTATGGTTAGGGTATGGCTTAGGGTACGGGTGAGGGTACGGGTGAGGGTACTGCATAGGGTATTGGTTAGGGTTAGGGTTCGGCTTAGGATACGTGTTAGGGTACGGGTTAGGGTACGGCGTAGAGTGTGGGTTAGGGTTAGGGTTAGTGTTAGGGTTAGGGTTACGGTACGTCTTAGGGTACGTGTTAGGGTACGGGTGAGGGTACGGCGTAGGTTATGGGTTAGGGTTAGGGTTAGGGTTAGGGTACGGCTTAGGATACGGGTTAGGTTATGGGTGAGGGTACGGCGTAGGTTATGGATTAGGGTTAGGGTTAGTGTTAGGGTTATGGTACGGCTTAGGTTATGGGATAGGGTACAGGTGAGGGTATGGCATAGGGTAGGGGTTAGGGTTAGGTTTAGGGTTAGGGTTAGGGTACGCCTTAGGGTACGAGTGAGGGTATGGGTGAGGATACTGCGTAGGGTATTGGTTAGGGTTAGGGTACGGCTTAGGATACGGGTTAGGGTACGTGTTAGGGTAGGGCGTACGATATGTTTTAGGGTTAGGGTTAGGGTTAGGGTTAGGGTTAGGGTTAGGGTACGGCTTAGGGTACGCGTTAGGGTACGGGTGAGGTTACGGCGTAGGGTATAGTTTAGGGTTAGGGTTAGGGTTAGGGTACGGCTTAGGGTACGGGTTAGGGTACGGGTGAGGGTATGGCGTAGTGTATAGGTTAGGGTTAGGGTTAGGGTTAGGGTATGGCTTAGGGTACGGGTGAGGGTACGGGTGAGGGTACTGTGTAGGGTATTGGTTATGGTTAGGGTACGGCTTAGAATACGGGTTAGGGTACGGTTTAGGGTATGGCGTAGGGTAGGGGTTAGGGTTAGGTTTAGGGTTAGTGTTAGGTTTAGGGTACCGCTTAGGGTATGGGATAGGGTACGGCATAGGGTAGCGGTTAGGGTTAGGGTTAGGGTTAGGGTAGGGCTTAGGATACGGGTGAGGTTACTGGTGAGGGTACTGCGTAGGTTATTGGTTAGGGTTAGGGTGCGGCTAAGGATACGGGTTAGGATATGGGTTAGGTTACGGCGTTGGGTATGGGTGAGGGTTAGGGTTAGGGTTAGGGTAAGGCTTTGCGTACGGGTTAGGGTACGGGTGAGGGTACGGCGTAGGGTAGAGGTTAGGGTTAGGTTTAGGGTTAGGGTACGGCTTAGGATACGGGTTAGGGTATGGGTGAGGGTACGGCTTAGCGTATGGGTTAGGGTTAGGGTTAGGGTTAGGGTTAGTTTAAGGGTTAGGGATTGGTTTAGGGTACGGGTTAGGATTAGCGTACGTGTTAGGGTTAGGGTTTGGGTTAGGGTTAGGGTACGCGTTAGGGTTAGGGTATGGGTTAGGGTTAGGGTACGCGTTAGGATTAGGTTATTTATTAAACCTATCCCACTCTCTAGATACCACTTAGCACGTAAAGGAATATTATTTAGGGTCCAGCCATGGAGAATATTTTCGTCACTAGGATAAGATAAAGAATAATCACATTATAAAAAAATCACATTAGGATTTTCTTTTTAACCTGTTCCTTAAAACACTACTGCTTAGGAAATCTAATGGAGGCAAAAGCAGGCAAGGGTAGTTTAGGGTTAGGGTTAGGGTTAGGGTTAGTGTTAGGGTTAGGGTACGGCTTAGGGCATGGGATAGGGTATGGGTGAGGGTACGGCATAGGGTAGGGTTTAGGGTTAGGGTTAGTGTTAGGGTTAGGGTTAGGGTATGGCTTAGGGTACGGGTGAGGGTACTGTGTAGGTCATTGGTTAGGGTTAGGTTAAGGCTTAGGATACAGGTTATTGTATGGGTTAGGGTACGGCGCAGGGTATGGGTAAGGGTTAGGGTTAGGGTTAGGGTTAGAGTTAGGGTACGGCTTAGGGTACGGGTTAGGGTACGGGTGAGGGTATGGCGTAGTGTATAGGTTAGGGTTAGGGTTAGGGTACGGCTTAGGGTATGGGTTAGGGTTAGGGTTAGGGTTAGTGTTAGTGTTAGGGTTAGGGTACGGCTTAGCGTATGGGATAGGGTACGGGTGAGGGTACGGCGTAGGGTAGGGGTTAGGGTTAGAGTTAGGGTTAGGGTTGGGGTTAGGGTACGGCTTAGGGTACGGGTGAGGGTACGGGTGAGGGTACTGCGTAGGGTATTGGTTAGGGTTAGGATATGGCTTAGGATACGGGTTAGGATACGGGTTAGGGTATGGCGTAGGGTATGGGTTAGGGTTAGGGTTAGGGTTAGGGTTAGGGTTAGGGTACGGCTTAGGATACCGGTTAGGGTACGGGTGAGGGTACGGCGTAGCGTATGGGTTACGGTTAGGGTTAGGGTACGTCTTAGGTTACGGGTTAGGGTACGGGTGAGGGTACGGCGTAGGGTAAGGGTTAGGGTTAGTGTTAGGGTTAGGGTTAGTTTTAGGGTTAGGGATTGGTTTAGGGTACGGGTTCGGATTAGCGTACGTGTTAGGGTTAGGTTTTGGGTTAGGGTTAGGGTACGCGTTAGGGTTAGGGTATGGGTTAGGGTTAGGGTACACGTTAGGATTAGGGTATTTATTAAACCTATCCCACTCTCTAGATACCACTTAGCACGTAAAGGAATATTATTAGGGATCCAGCCATGGAGAAGATTTTAGTCACTAGGATAAGATAAAGAATAAACACATTATAAAAAAATCACATTAGGATTTTCTTTTTAACCTGTTCCTTAAAACACTAGTGCTTAGGAAATCTAATAGAGGCAAAAGCAATCAAGGGTAGTTTAGGGTTACGGTTAGGGTTAGGGTTAGTGTTAGGGTTAGGGTACGGCTTAGGGTATGGGATAGGGTACGGGTGAGGTTACGGCGTAGGGTAGGGGTTAGGGTTAGGGTTAGGGTTATGGTTAGGGTATGGCTTTGGGTACGGGTGAGGGTACGGGTGAGGGTACTGCGTAGGGTATTGGTTAGGGTTAGGGTACGGCTTAGGATACGTGTTAGGGTACGGGTTAGGGTACGGCGTAGAGTGTGGGTTAGGGTTAGGGTTAGTGTTAGGGTTAGGGTTATGGTACGTCTTAGGGTACGTGTTAGGGTACGGGTGAGGGTACGGCGTAGGTTATGGGTTAGGGTTAGGGTTAGGGTTAGGGTTAGGGTACGGCTTAGGATACGGGTTAGGGTACGGGTGAGGGTACGGCGTAGGTTATGGGTTAGGGTTATGGTTAGTGTTAGGGTTATGGTACGGCTTAGGTTATGGGATAGGGTACAGGTGAGGGTATGGCATAGGGTAGGGGTTAGGGTTAGGTTTAGGGTTAGGGTTAGGGTTAGGGTACGCCTTAGGGTACGGGTGAGGGTATGGGTGAGGATACTGCGTAGGGTATTGGTTAGGGTTAGGGTACGGCTTAGGATACGGGTTAGGGTACGTGTTAGGGTATGGCGTACGCTATGGGTTAGGGTTAGGGTTAGGGTTAGGGTTAGGGTTAGGGTTAGGGTACGGCTTAGGGTACGGGTTAGGGTACGGGTGAGGTTACGGCGTAGGGTATAGTTTAGGGTTAGGGTTAGGGTTAGGGTACGGCTTAGGGTACGGGTTAGGGTACGGGTGAGGGTATGGCGTAGTGTATAGGTTAGGGTTAGGGTTAGGGTTAGGGTATGGCTTAGGGTACGGGTGAGGGTACGGGTGAGGGTACTGTGTAGGGTATTGGTTATGGTTAGGGTACGGCTTAGAATACGGGTTAGGGTACGGTTTAGGGTACGGTGTAGGGTATGGGTTAGGGTTAGGGTTAGGGTTAGGGTTAGGGTACGGTTTAGAGTACGGGTTAGGGTACGGGTGAGGGTACGGCGTAGTGTATAGGTTAGGGTTAGGGTTAGGGTTAGGGTACGGCTTAGGGTATGGGATAGGGTACGGGTGAGGGTACGGCGTTGGGTAGGGGTTAGGTTTAGGGTTAGGGTTAGTGTTAGGGTTAGGGTACGGCTTAGGGTATGGGATAGGTTACGGGTGAGGGTACGGCGTAGGGTAGGGGTTAGGGTTAGGTTTAGGGTTAGAGTTAGGTTTAGGGTACCGCTTAGGGTATGGGATAGGGTACGGCGTAGGGTAGCGGTTAGGGTTAGGGTTAGGGTTAGGGTACGGCTTAGGATACGGGTTAGGGTACGGGTGAGGGTGCGGCGTTGCGTATGGGTTAGGGTTAGGGTTAGGGTTAGGGTAGGGCTTAGGATACGGGTGAGGGTACTGGTGAGGGTACTGCGTAGGTTATTGGTTAGGGTTAGGGTACGGCTTAGGATACGGGTTAGGATATGGGTTAGGTTACGGCGTTGGGTATGGGTGAGGGTTAGGGTTAGGGTTAGGGTAAGGCTTTGGGTACGGGTTAGGGTATGGGTGAGGGTACGGCATAGGGTAGGGTTTAGGGTTAGGGTTAGTGTTAGTGTTAGGGTTAGGGTATGGCTTAGGGTACGGGTGAGGGTACTGTGTAGGTCATTGGTTAGGGTTAGGTTAAGGCTTAGGATACAGGTTATTGTATGGGTTAGGGTACGGTGCAGGGTATGGGTAAGGGTTAGGGTTAGGGTTAGGGTTAGAGTTAGGGTACGGCTTAGGGTACGGGTTAGGGTACGGGTGAGGGTACGGCGTAGTGTATAGGTCAGGGTTAGGGTTAGGGTACGGCTTAGGGTACGGGTTAGGTTACGGGTGAGGGTACGGCGTAGGGTATGGGTTAGGGTTAGGGTTAGGGTTAGTGTTAGTGTTAGGGTTAGGGTACGGCTTAGCGTATGGGATAGGGTACGGGTGAGGGTACGGCGTAGGGTAGGGGTTAGGGTTAGAGTTAGGGTTAGGGTTGGGGTTAGGGTAAGGCTTAGGGTACGGGTGAGGGTACGGGTGAGGGTACTGCGTAGGGTATTGGTTAGGGTTAGGATATGGCTTAGGATACGGGTTAGGGTACGGGTTAGGGTATGGCGTAGGGTATGGGTTAGGGTTAGGGTTAGGGTTAGGGTTAGGCTTAGGGTACGGCTTAGGATACGGGTTAGGGTACGTGTGAGGGTACGGCGTAGTGTATGGGTTAGGGTTAGGGTTAGGGTACGTCTTAGGGTACGGGTTAGGGTACGGGTGAGGGTACGGTGTAGGGTAAGGGTTAGGGTTAGGGTTAGGGTTAGGGTTAGTTTTAGGGTTAGGGTTTGGTTTAGGGTACGGGTTAGGATTAGCGTACGTGTTAGGGTTAGGTTTTGGGTTAGGGTTAGGGTACGCGTTAGGGTTAGGATATGGGTTAGGGTTAGGGTACACGTTAGGATTAGGGTATTTATTAAACCTATCCCACTCTCTAGATACCACTTAGCACGTAAAGGAATATTGTTAGGGATACAGCCATGGAGAAGATTTTAGTCACTAGGATAAGATAAAGAATAAACACATTATAAAAAAATCACATTAGTATTTTCTTTTTAACCTGTTCCTTAAAACACTAGTGCTTAGGAAATCTAATAGAGGCAAAAGCAATCAAGGGTAGTTTAGGGTTAGGGTTAGGGTTAGGGTTAGTGTTAGGTTTAGGGTACGGCTTAGGGTATGGGATAGGGTACGGGTGAGGGTACGGCGTAGGGTAGGGGTTAGGGTTAGGGTTAGGGTTAGGGTACGGCTTAGGGTACGGGTTAGGGTACGGGTGAGGTTATGGCGTAGGGTATAGTTTAGGGTTAGGGTTAGGGTACGGCTTAGGGTACGGGTTAGGGTACGGTTGAGGATACTGTGTAGGGTATTGGTTATGATTAGGGTACGGCTTAGAATACGGGTTAGGGTACGGTTTAGGTTACGGCGTAGGGTATGGGTTAGGGTTAGGGTTCGGGTTAGGGTTAGGGTTAGGGTACGGCTTAGGGTACGGGTTAGGGTACGGGTGAGGGTACGGCGTAGTGTATAGGTTAGGGTTAGGGTTAGGGTTAGGGTACGGCTTAGGTTATGGGATAGGGTACGGGTGAGGGTACGGCGTAGGGTAGGGGTTAGGGTTAGGTTTAGGGTTAGTGTTAGGTTTAGGGTACCGCTTAGGGTATGGGATAGGGTACGGCGTAGGGTAGTGGTTAGGGTTAGGGTTAGGGTTAGGGTACGGCTTAGGATACGGGTTAGGGTACGGGTGAGGGTGCGGCGTAGCGTATGGGTTAGGGTTAGGGTTAGGGTTAGGGTACGGCTTAGGTTATGGGATAGTGTACAGGTGAGGGTATGGCATAGGGTATGGGTTAGGGTTAGGGTTAGGGTTAGGGTACGGCTTAGGGTACGGGTGAGGGTATGGGTGAGGATACTGCGTAGGGTATTGGTTAGGGTTACGGTACGTCTTAGGATACGGGTTAGGGTACGGGTGAGGGTACGGCGTAGGTTATGGGTTAGGGTTAGGGTTAGTGTTACTGTTAGGGTTAGGGTACGGCTTAGCGTATGGGATAGGGTACGGGTGAGGGTACGGCATAGGGTAGGGGTTAGGGTTAGGGTTAGGGTTAGGGTATGGCTTAGGGTACGGGTGAGGGTACGGGTGAGGGTACTGCGTAGGGTATTGGTTAGGGTTAAGGTACGGCTTAGGATACGTGTTAGGGTACGGGTTAGGGTACGGCGTAGAGTGTGGGTTAGGGTTAGGGTTAGTGTTAGGGTTAGGGTTACGGTACGTCTTAGGGTACGTGTTAGGGTACGGGTGAGGGTACGGCGTAGGTTATGGGTTAGGGTTAGGGTTAGGGTTAGGGTTAGTTTTAGGGTTAGGGATTGGTTTAGGGTAAGGTTTAGGATTAGCATACTTGTTCGGGTTAGGGTTTTGGTTAGGGTTAGGGTACGCGTTAGGGTTAGGGTATGGGTTAGGTTTAGGGTACACGTTAGGATTAGGGTATTTATTAAACCTATCCCACTCTCTAGATACCACTTAGCACGTAAAGGAATATTATTTAGGGTCCAGCCATGGAGAAGATTTTCGTCACTAGGATAAGATAAAGAATAAACACATTATAAAAAAATCACATTAGGATTTTCTTTTTAACCTGTTCCTTAAAACACTCGTGCTTAGGAATTCTAATGGAGGCAAAAGCAGTCAAGGGTAGTTTAGGGTTAGGGTTAGGGTTAGGGTTAGTGTTAGGGTTAGGGTACGGCTTAGGGTATGGGATAGGGTATGGGTGAGGGTACGGCATAGGGTAGGGTTTAGGGTTAGGGTTAGTGTTAGGGTTAGGGTTAGGGTATGGCTTAGGTTACGGGTGAGGGTACTGTGTAGGTCATTGGTTAGGGTTAGGTTAAGGCTTAGGATACAGGTTATTGTATGGGTTAGGGTACGGCGCAGGGTATGGGTAAGGGTTAGGGTTAGGGTTAGGGTTAGAGTTAGGGTACGGCTTAGGGTACGGGTTAGGGTACGGGTGAGGGTACGGCGTAGTGTATAGGTTAGGGTTAGGGTTAGGGTACGGCTTAGGGTACGGGTTAGGTTACGGGTGAGGGTACGGCGTAGGGTATGGGTTAGGGTTAGGGTTAGGGTTAGTGTTAGTGTTAGGGTTAGGGTACGGCTTAGCGTATGGGATAGGGTACGGGTGAGGGTACGGCGTAGGGTAGGGGTTAGGGTTAGAGTCAGGGTTAGGATTGGGGTTAGGGTACGGCTTAGGGTACGGGTGAGGGTACGGGTGAGGGTACTGCGTAGGGTATTGGTTAGGGTTAGGATATGGCTTAGGATATGGGTTAGGGTACGGATTAGGGTATGGCGTAGGGTATGGGTTAGGGTTAGGGTTAGGGTTAGGGTTAGGGTTAGGGTACGGCTTAGGATACGGGTTAGAGTACGGGTGAGGGTACGGCGTAGCGTATGGGTTAGGGTTAGGGTTAGGGTTCGTCTTACAGTACGGGTTAGGGTACGGGTGAGGGTACGGCGTAGGGTAAGGGTTAAGGTTAGGGTTAGGGTTAGGGTTAGTTTTAGGGTTAGCGATTGGTTTAGGGTACGGGTTAGGATTAGCGTACGTGTTAGGGTTAGGTTTTGGGTTAGCGTTAGGGTACGCGTTAGGGTTAGGGTATGGGGTAGGGTTAGGGTACACGTTAGGATTAGGGTATTTATTAAACCTATCCCACTCTCTAGATACCACTTAGCACGTAAAGGAATATTATTAGGGATCCAGCCATGGAGAAGATTTTAGTCACTAGGATAAGATAAAGAATAAACACATTATAAAAAAATCACATTAGGATTTTCTTTTTAACCTGTTCCTTAAAACACTAGTGCTTAGGAAATCTAATAGAGGCAAAAGCAATCAAGGGTAGTTTAGGGTTAGGGTTAGGGTTAGGGTTAGTGTTAGGGTTAGGGTATGGCTTAGGGTACGGGTTAGGGTTAGGGTTAGGGTTAGGGTTAGGGTTAGGGTTAGGGTTACCGTACGTCTTAGGGTACGTGTTAGGGTACGGGTGAGGGTACGGCGTAGGTTATGGGTTAGGGTTAGGGTTAGGGTTAGGGTTAGGGTACGTCTTAGGATACGGGTTAGGGTATGGGTGAGGGTACGGCGTAGGTTATGGGTTAGGGTTATGGTTAGTGTTAGGGTTATGGTACGGCTTAGGTTATGGGATAGGGTACAGGTGAGGGTATGGCATAGGGTAGGGGTTAGGGTTAGGTTTAGGGTTAGGGTTAGGGTTAGGGTACGCCTTAGGGTACGGGTGAGGGTATGGGTGACGATACTGCGTAGGGTATTGGTTAGGGTTAGGGTACGGCTTAGGATACGGGTTAGGGTACGTGTTAGGGTATGGCGTACGCTATGGGTTAGGGTTAGGGTTAGGGTTAGGGTTAGGGTACGGCTTAGGGTACGGGTTAGGGTACGGGTGAGGTTACGGCGTAGGGTATAGTTTAGGGTTAGGGTTAGGGTTAGGGTACGGCTTAGGGTACGGGTTAGGGTACGGGTGAGGGTATGGCGTAGTGTATAGGTTAGGGTTAGGGTTAGGGTATGGCTTAGGGTACTGGTGAGGGTACGGGTGAGGGTACTGTGTAGGGTGTTGGTTATGGTTAGGGTACGGCTTAGAATACGGGTTAGGGTACGGTTTAGGGTACGGCGTAGGGTATGGGTTAGGGTTAGGGTTAGGGTTAGGGTTAGGGTTAGGGTACGGCTTAGGGTACGGGTTAGGGTACGGGTGAGGGTACGGCGTAGTGTATAGGTTAGGGTTAGGGTTAGGATTAGGGTACGGCTTAGGGTACGGGTTAGGGTACGGGTGAGGGTACGGCGTAGTGTATGGGTTAGGGTTAGGGTTAGGGTTAGGGTTAGTTTTAGGGTTAGGGATTGGTTTAGGGTACGGGTTAGGATTAGCGTACGTGTTAGGGTTAGGGTTTGGGTTAGGGTTAGGGTACGTGTTAGGGTTAGGGTATGGGTTAGGGTTAGGGTACACGTTAGGATTAGGGTATTTATTAAACCTATCCCACTCTCTAGATACCACTTAGCACGTAAAGGAATATTATTTGGGGTCCAGCCATGGAGAAGATTTTAGTCACTAGGATAAGATAAAGAATAAACACATTATAAAAAAATCACATTAGGATTTTCTTTTTAACCTGTTCTTTAAAACACTAGTGTTTAGGAAATCTAAAGGAGGCAAAAGCAGTAAAGGGTAGTTTAGGGTTAGGGTTAGGGTTAGGGTTAGGGTAGGGCTTAGGATACGGGTGAGGGTACTGGTGAGGGTACTGCGTAGGTTATTGGTTAGGGTTAGGGTACGGCTTAGGATACGGGTTAGGATATGGGTTAGGTTACGGCGTTGGGTATGGGTGAGGGTTAGGGTTAGGGTTAGGGTAAGGCTTTGTGTACGGGTTAGGGTACGGGTGAGGGTACGGCGTAGGGTAGAGGTTAGGGTTAGGTTTAGGGTTAGGGTACGGCTTAGGATACGGGTTAGGGTATGGGTGAGGGTACGGCGTAGCGTATGGGTTAGGGTTAGGGTTAGGGTTAGGGTTAGTTTTAGGGTTAGGGATTGGTTTAGGGTACGGGTTAGGA
This sequence comes from Eubalaena glacialis, assembly GCF_028564815.1. Classification (NCBI taxonomy): domain Eukaryota; kingdom Metazoa; phylum Chordata; class Mammalia; order Artiodactyla; family Balaenidae; genus Eubalaena; species Eubalaena glacialis. The sequence continues at coordinate 3,814 of NW_026871775.1, read as the reverse complement.
TTAGTGTACGTGTTAGGGTTAGGGTTTGGGTTAGGGTTAGGGTACGCAATAGGGTTAGGGTGTGGGTTAGGGTTAGGGTACACGTTAGGATTAGGGTATTTATTAAACCTATCCCACTCTCTAGATACCATTTAGCACGTAAAGGAATATTATTTAGGGTCCAGCCATGGAGAAGATTTTCGTTACTAGGATAAGATAAAGAATAAACACATTATAAAAAAATCACATTAGGATTTTCTTTTTAACCTGTTCCTTAAAACACTAGTGCTTAGGAAATCTAATGGAGGCAAAAGCAGTCAAGGGTAGTTTAGGGTTAGGGTTAGGGTTAGGGTTAGTGTTAGGGTTAGGGTACGGCTTAGGGTATGGGATAGGGTACGGGTGAGGGTACGGCGTAGGGTAGGGGTTAGGGTTAGGGTTAGTGTTAGGGTTAGGGTTAGGGTATGGCTTAGGGTACGGGTGAGGGTACTGTGTAGGTCATTGGTTAGGGTTAGGTTAAGGCTTAGGATACAGGTTATTGTATGGGTTAGGGTACGGTGCAGGGTATGGGTAAGGTTTAGGGTTAGGGTTAGGGTTAGAGTTAGGGTACGGCTTAGGGTACGGGTTAGGGTACGGGTGAGGGTACGGCGTAGTGTATAGGTTAGGGTTAGGGTTAGGGTACGGCTTAGGGTACGGGTTAGGTTACGGGTGAGGGTACGGCGTAGGGTATGGGTTAGGGTTAGGGTTAGGGTTAGTGTTAGTGTTAGGGTTAGGGTACGGCTTAGCGTATGGGATAGGGTACGGGTGAGGGTACGGCGTAGGGTAGGGGTTAGGGTTAGAGTTAGGGTTAGGGTTGGGGTTAGGGTACGGCTTAGGGTACGGGTGAGGGTACGGGTGAGGGTACTGCGTAGGGTATTGGTTAGGGTTAGGATATGGCTTAGGATACGGGTTAGTGTACGGGTTAGGGTATGGCGTAGGGTATGGGTTAGGGTTAGGGTTAGGGTTAGGGTTAGGGTTAGGGTACGGCTTAGGTTACGGGTTAGGGTACGGGTGAGGGTACGGCGTAGTGTATGGGTTAGGGTTAGTGTTAGGGTACGTCTTAGGGTACGGGTTAGGGTACGGGTGAGGGTACGGTGTAGGGTAAGGGTTAGGGTTAGGGTTAGGGTTAGGGTTTGGTTTAGGGTACGGGTTAGGATTAGCGTACGTGTTAGGGTTAGCTTTTGGGTTAGGGTTAGGGTACGCGTTAGGGTTAGGGTATGGGTTAGGGTTAGGGTACACGTTAGGATTAGGGTATTTATTAAACCTATCCCACTTTCTAGATACCACTTAGCACGTAACGAATATTATTAGGGATACAGCCATGGAGAAGATTTTAGTCACTAGGATAAGATAAAGAATAAACACATTATAAAAAAATCACATTAGTATTTTCTTTTTAACCTGTTCCTTAAAACACTAGTGCTTAGGAAATCTAATAGAGGCAAAAGCAATCAAGGGTAGTTTAGGGTTAGGGTTAGGGTTAGGGTTAGTGTTAGGTTTAGGGTACGGCTTAGGGTATGGGATAGGGTACGGGTGAGGGTACGGCGTAGGGTAGGGGTTAGGGTTAGGGTTACGGTTAGGGTACGGCTTAGGGTACGGGTGAGGGTACTGTTTAGGGTATTGGTTATGGTTAGGGTACGGCTTAGAATACGGGTTAGGGTACGGTTTAGGGTACGGCGTAGGGTATGGGTTAGGGTTAGGGTTAGGGTTAGGGTTAGGGTTAGGGTTAGGGTACGGCTTAGGGTACGGGTTAGGGTACGGGTGAGGGTACGGCGTAGGTTATGGGTTAGGGTTAGAGTTAGGGTTAGGGTTAGTTTTAGGGTTAGGGATTGGTTTAGGGTAAGGTTTAGGATTAGCATACTTGTTCGGGTTAGGGTTTTGGTTAGGGTTAGGGTACGCGTTAGGGTTAGGGTATGGGTTAGGTTTAGGGTACACGTTAGGATTAGGGTATTTATTAAACCTATCCCACTCTCTAGATACCACTTAGCACGTAAAGGAATATTATTTAGGGTCCAGCCATGGAGAAGATTTTCGTAACTAGGATAAGATAAAGAATAAACACATTATAAAAAAATCACATTAGGATTTTCTTTTTAACCTGTTCCTTAAAACACTCGTGCTTAGGAATTCTAATGGAGGCAAAAGCAGTCAAGGGTAGTTTAGGGTTAGGGTTAGGGTTAGGGTTAGTGTTAGGGTTAGGGTACGGCTTAGGGTATGGGATAGGGTATGGGTGAGGGTACGGCATAGGGTAGGGTTTAGGATTAGGGTTAGTGTTAGGGTTAGGGTTAGAGTATGGCTTAGGGTACGGGTGAGGGTACTGTGTGGGTCATTGGTTAGGGTTAGGTTAAGGCTTAGGATACAGGTTATTGTATGGGTTAGGGTACGGCGCAGGGTATGGGTAAGGGTTAGGGTTAGGGTTAGGGTTAGAGTTAGGGTACGGCTTAGGGTACGGGTGAGTGTACGGCATAGTGTATAGGTTAGGGTTAGGGTTAGGGTACGGCTTAGGGTACGGGTTAGGTTATGGGTGAGTGTACGGCATAGGGTATGGTTTAGGGTTAGGGTTAGGGTTAGGGTTAGTGTTAGTGTTAGGGTTAGGGTACGGCTTAGCGTATGGGATAGGGTACGGGTGAAGGTACGGCGTAGGGTAGGGGTTACGGTTAGAGTTAGGGTTAGGGTTGGGGTTAGGGTACGGCTTAGGGTACGGGTGAGGGTACGGGTGAGGGTACTGCGTAGGGTATTGGTTAGGTTTAGGATACGGCTTAGGATACGGGTTAGGGTACGGGTTAGGGTATGGCGTAGGGTATGGGTTAGGGTTAGGGTTAGGGTTAGTGTTAGGGTTAGGGTTAGGGTTAGGGTACGGCTTAGGATACGGGTTAGGGTACGGGTGAAGGTACGGCGTAGCGTATGGGTTACGGTTAGGGTTAGGGTTAGGGTTAGGGTACGGCTTAGGTTATGGAATAGGGTACAGGTGAGGGTATGGCATAGGGTATGGGTTAGGGTTAGGGTTAGGTTTAGGGTTAGGGTTCGGCTTAGGGTACGGGTGAGGGTATGGGTAAGGATACTGCGTAGGGTATTGGTTAGGGTTACGGTACGTCTTAGGATACGGGTTAGGGTACGGGTGAGGGTATGGCGTAGGTTATGGGTTAGGGTTAGGGTTAGTGTTACTGTTAGGGTTAGGGTACGGCTTAGCGTATGGGATAGGGTACGGGTGATGGTACGGCGTAGGGTAGGGGTTAGGGTTAGGGTTAGGGTTAGGGTTAGGGTATGGCTTAGGGTACGGGTGAGGGTACGGGTGAGGGTACTGCGTAGGGTATTGGTTAGGGTTAGGGTACAGCTTAGGATACGTGTTAGGGTACGGGTTAGGTTACGGCGTAGAGTGTGGGTTAGGGTTAGGGTTAGTGTTAGGGTTAGGGTTACGGTACGTCTTAGGGTACGTGTTAGGGTACGGGTGAGGGTACGGCGTAGGTTATGGGTTAGGGTTAGGGTTAGGGTTAGGGTTAGGGTACGGCTTAGGATACGGGTTAGGGTACGGGTGAGGGTACGGCGTAGGTTATGGGTTAGGGTTAGGATTAGTGTTAGGGTTATGGTACGGCTTAGGTTATGGGATAGGGTACAGGTGAGGGTATGGCATAGGGTAGGGGTTAGGGTTCGGGTTAGGGTTAGGGTTAGGGTTAGGGTACGGCTTAGGGTACGGGTGAGGGAATGGGTGAGGATACTGCGTAGGGTATTGGTTAGGGTTAGGGTACGGCTTAGGATACGGGTTAGGGTACGTGTTAGGGTATGGCGTACGGTATGGGTT